>NW_025745759.1:372500-420119 GCF_021184085.1 Oncorhynchus gorbuscha | reverse complement strand
CTGACAGTAAACACCCACAGCACATGGCCTACAGCAGATCCTGGACCTGCTAGAGCAGTACTGCCAGACCTGGGCCCTGGCAGTAAAACCCCAAAAAGACTAAAATAATGAATTTCCAGAGGAGATCCAGATCTCAGGGAATTAGACCACAGTTCTCAATTGGTACAAAAATATATAGAGTACTGCACAAACTACAATTACTTAGGTATAAAAATGAGTTCAACTGGACACCTTAATGAGGCAGTGAGTGAACTGAGAGAGAAAGCACGCATGGCATTCTACACCATTAAAAAACAAAGTCAAATTGAAATACCAATTAACATTTGGATAAACCTAATTGAATATGTCATTGAACTAATTACATGAATTGACAGTGAGGTGTGGGGTCCACTTGCAAAACAGGAATGCATCAAATGTAACGAAACACCCCATTGAAACCCTGTAGAGTTCTGTAGAGTTCTGTAGAGTTCTGTAGAGTTCTGTAGAGTTCTGTAAGATGTTCCTACATGTCCAGAGGAAAACTACAAACACTGCATGCAGGGCAGAATTAGGCCCAATATCCACTAATAATAAAAACTCAAAAAAGAGCAGTTAAGCTTTGGAATCATCTAAAATACAGTGACGCCCTCTCATATCATTATCAGAAACATCCAATCAATCAGAATAAAACAAATTACAACACAGTCAAAAACACAAGCACAAACACAAAGCAAAATGCAGTGCTATTTGGCCCTAAATCGACACTACACTGTGGCTAACTATTTGACCATGACTACTGATCAAAACCTTAGAAAAACCTTGACAAAGTACAGGCTCAGTGAGCACAGCCTTGCCATTGAGAAGGGTAGACACAGGAAAACCTGGCTCCCTGTAGAGGAAAGGCTGTGCAACCACTGCATAGCAGCAAAACCTGAGACGGAGCTGCATTTCCTGACAAAATGTGAAAAATATAAAACAAGTGTCATTTCTCCAAATTTGAAACCGTTATTCAAGGTTATTCAAACTCTCTGAAGAGGCTACCCGTCCTGTTGGGGGAGGACGCAGAGAGCTGTGGGTTGAGGGACAGTGTCTGACAGACCAACCAACCTGCACATGTCCTCTACTGTATGCCTATTGTTATTGTTGAATGTATGGTTATTTTGACCCTTGGTTATTGTTGTAACTGTTGTCCCGTTGACAATTTTGATTCTCATTTTTTTTTTTCATATTGTAAATATCCAAAGTAAGCCTTGGCAATCTGTACATTGTTACGTCATGTCAATAAAGCAAATTGATTTGAATTGAATTGAATTGAATTGAGAGAGAGAGAGAGAGAGAGAGAGAGAGAGAGAGAGAGAGAGAGAGAGAGAGAGAGAGAGAGAGAGAGAGAGAGAGAGAGAGAGAGAGAGAGAGAGAGAGAGAGAGAGAGAGAGAGAGAGAGAGAGAGAGAGAGAGAGAGAGAGAGAGAGAGAGAGAGAGAGAGAGAGAGAGAGAGAGAGAGAGAGAGAGAGAGAGAGAGAGAGAGAGAGAGAGAGAGAGAGAGAGAGAGAGAGAGAGAGAGAGAGAGAGAGAGAGAGAGAGAGAGAGAGAGAGAGAGAGAGAGAGAGAGTGAGAGTGAGAGAGAGAGTGAGAGAGAGAGAGAGAGAGAGAGAGAGAGAGAAAGAGAGAGAGAGAGAGAGAGAGAGAGAAAGAGAGAGAGAGAGAGAGAGAGAGAGAGAGAGAGAGAGGGAGAGAGATAGACAGAAAGCTCAAAATTGATCAGAAATTACTACTCTGCTTTGCTCTTTGCAATTTTGTTTTTTGTTCTTCCTCCTCCTTGTACCCCTATTTTTACAGTACTGTACCCTGCATCTCACAAATTGTCCTTTGTCTCTGTGATACTGTAATTCTTGATCTTTGTTGATATGAACCTGCAACCAGTCAAAATCTATTGAGGAGTCAGTACTGTTATTTAATGGAAAGCACAATGTTCAGGGCCATACAATACGTCCATTGTACAGTATACAGCCTACAATGCACTGTACTACAGTATACAATACTAAAAGGGACAAAAATCAAAGGAGTAAACATGTGATCAATGTGCTTCTTCTTGTCTTTGGGCTGGGTCAGGCCAGAGCACTTCATCGACATCACAAGCAACATTGTCCCTCCTGAGGCAACGGGGGAAGAAGCCTCTTGTGTGCCGTATCCAGCCCTGACATGATTCCTCACCTATATCACCACAGGCTAAATCCATGGCTTGCAGCAGATTTACTCTGGTGTAGGGTTGTCTATCATACACTTTCCAATTGAGGAGAAAAACTCCTCAATCGGGTTCAGGAAAGGCGAGTATGGAGGGAGGTACAAGTTCATAAACTGCCCATTGATGTTAAACCATTCCCTAACCTGAGCAGCTCGGTGGAAACTGACATTGTCCCACACTATCACATAGGTGGGAATGGGATTCTCATTCAGCTCTTAACCCTGCCGCTCTTGAACCTGCGGCTCAAATAAAATATCTCTTAGATTGGCAATAAATCTGAGAAGGTGCTGGCTGTTATATGGCCCGAGTGTAACATGGTGATGTAGAACACCATGGTTGCTGATAGCAGCACAGATTGTGACATTGCCACCTCGTTGACCAGGGACTTCAACAATGGCCCGCTGTCCAATCATGTTTCGGCCCGTTGTCCAATCAAAGCCTCTCCTTCTCCTCTTTGATATATTGAAGCCTGCTTCACCGACAGAGATGAACTCATGGGGTCTGTCCAAGGATTCCAAGTCAAATATTGTCTGTGTTGAAATACAATATACTGTATGTAGGATGTTGTAAGTCGTACAGAGACAGTAGAGTACAATTATACTGCAGAGTATACTGTAGAGTACAATTACGCTTCTGATTCACATACATTGTATGTACTGAAGAGTAATGTGTTAGTACTGTAGACAATCTGTCATTCACATGCTTCAACAGAGTTCTGAGGAAAGTGTTTGAATACTTATGTAAATGTGATACTGCCATTTATCATTTTTAATCAAATAACAACCATATCTAAAACTAGTTTTTGCTTTGTAATTATGTGTTATTGTGTGTAGATTGATGAGGACAAAAACATGTTTATCCATTTTAGAAACTGGGTCTGAAACTGGGTCTGAAAACTTTACAAATGCACTGGATATACTGACTGCACATGATCACTGTATATTGTAGTCCGGACCTCCGGCAGTCTCTATGGGGGTGCCACAGGGTTCAATTCTTGGGCCGACTTTCTTCTCTGTATACATCAATGAGGTCGCTCTTGCTCCTGGTGAGTCTCTGATCCACCTCTACGCAGACGACACCATTCTGTATACTTCCGGCCCTTCTTTGGACACTGTGTTAACAACCCTCCAGGCAAGCTTCAATGCCATACAACTCTCCTTCCGTGGCCTCCAATTGCTCTTAAATGCAAGTAAAACTAAATGCATGCTCTTCAACCGATCGCTGCCTGCACCTGCCCGCCTGTCCAACATCACTAGCCTGGACGGTTCTGATTTAGAATATGTGGACAACTACAAATACCTAGGTGTCTGGTTAGACTGTAAACTCTCCTTCCAGACTCACATTAAGCATCTCCTATCCAACATTAAATCTAGAATCAGCTTCCTATTTCGCAACAAAGCCTACTTCAACTCATGCTGCCAAACATACCCTCGTAAAATTGACTATCCTACTGATCCTCGACTTCGGCGATGTCATTTACAAAATAGTCTCCAACACTCTACTCAGCAAATTTGATGTAGTCTATCACAGTGCCATCCATTTTGTCACCAAAGCCCCATATACTACCCACCACTGCGACCTGTATGCTCTCGTTGCCTGGCCCTCACTACAAATTCGTTGCCAAACCCACTAGCTCCAGGTCATCTATAAGTCTTCTCTGCACAAACATACTGCTGACTGACCCGTAGTCTCTGCTAGGTAAAGCTCCGCCATATATCAGCTCACTGGTCACTATAGCCGCACCCACCCGTAGCACGCGCTCCAGCAGGTATATCTCACTGGTCATCCCCAAAGCCAACACTCCCTTTGGGCGCCTTTCCTTCCAGTTCTCTGCTGCCAATGACTGAAACTAATTGCAAAAATCACTTAAGCTGGAGTCTTATATCTCCCTCTCTAACTTTAAGTTTTAGCTGTCAGAGCAGCTTATCGATCACTGCACCTATACACAGACAATCTGTAAATAGCCCACCCAACTACCTCATCCCCATATTGTTACTTATCCTCTTGCTCCTCTGCACCCCAGTATCTCTACTTGCACATCATCATCTGCACATCTATCACTCCAGTATTAATGCTAAATTGTAATTATTTCACCTCCATGGCCTATTTATTGCCTCACCTGTACATAGATTTTTCTATTGTGTTATTGATTGTACATTTGTTTATGTGTAACTCTATGTTGTTGTTTTTGTCGCACTGCTTTGCTTTATCTTGGCCAGGTTGCAGTTATAAATGAGAACTTGTTCTCAACTGGCCTACCTGGTTAAATAAAGGTGAAATAAAAATTAATTTAAATTAAAATGAGCTGAATCCCACAGCCTCATACAGCCAATTGTTTCAAAGGAAACCACTGAGAGAAATATGTATATATGCTAATTGAAAACAATCATTTACCAGTGTAAAGTAATACACGGATACAATATTACTGTCTGTCTGTCTGTCTGTCTGTCTGTCTGTCTGTCTGTCTGTCTGTCTGTCTGTCTGTCTGTCTGTCTGTCTGTCTGTCTGTCTGTCTGTCTGTCTGTCTGTCTGTCTGTCTGTCTGTCTGTCTGTCTGTCTGTCTGTCTGTCTGTCTGTCTGTCTGTCTGTCTGTCTGTCTGTCTGTCTGTCTGTCTGTTACTTGCTCTGGCGTTTGCAGTCAGCTATAGTGTATGACCTCTGCCTCACCTGAAGAGTCTAGCTCACCTGAAGAGTCTGCCTCACCTGAAGAGTCTACCTCACCTGAAGAGTCTACCTCACCTGAAGTCTGCCTCACCTGAAGGATCTACCTCACCTGAAGAATCTACCTCATCTGAAGAGTCTGCCTCACCTGAAGAGTCTACCTCACCTGAAGAGTCTACCTCACCTGAAGAGTCTGCCTCACCTGAAGAGTCTGCCTCACCTGAAGGGTCTACCTCACCTGAAGAGTCTAACTCACCTGAAGAGTCTACCTCACCTGAAGAGTCTACCTCTGCTTGTTTTCTCAAGCCTCGTTTGAGCCTGTCAACAGTCACAGGAAGCAAACTCCCCCCTCCCTTCTTCCATTACCCCAATTACCCCCCTTCACCTCCGCTGCCCTCCCCCACACCCTCCTCCTTCCCCGCCACCTCCCAGAAACACGTCTGATTTATGTAACTGTCTAGCTGCCTCTATCTGGCCGGCTGCACGGTGGTTTCCGCTAGCAGGGATTCAGATTTGATGGCAGGAGACTCTGAAGGGGGGTTGATCCGATTGAAAGAGAAACAACATACATTGCTGTCTGGTCCCGTTTGGAATGGAACTATGCAGATAACTGGAGACAGGGGAAAGATAACAAAAATAACAAGTATATTTCCTGAAGTACATTTCCTGAAGAAAATGTGGTGTTATTGTTAGCTTGTTTCAAAGTATTTATGGTTGTGAATTACGTTTCAGCAGTGGTAGTGTCTGCAGTAGTAATGGTAGTGACTGGTTATAGTAGTGGTAGTGACTGGTTATAGTTATAGTAGTGGTAGTGACTGGTTGTAGTTATAGTAATGGTAGTGACTGGTTATAGTTATAGTAGTGGTAGTTGCTGGTTAAAGTTATAGTAGTGGTAGTGACTGGTTATAGTTATAGTAGTGGTAGTGACTGGTTATGGTTATATTAGTGGTAGTGACTGGTTATAGTAGTGGTAGTGGTAGTGTCTGGGTATAGTTATAGTAGTGGTAGTGACTGGTTATGGTTATAGTAGTGGTAGTGACTGGTTATAGTAGTGGTAGTGACTGGTTATAGTTATAGTAGTGGTAGTGACTGGTTATAGTTATAGTAGTGGTAGTGACTGGTTATAGTAGTGGTAGTGACTGGTTATAGTAGTGGTAGTGACTGGTTATAGTTATAGTAGTGGTAGTGACTGGTTATAGTTATAGTAGTGGTAGTGACTGGTTATGGTTATATTAGTGGTAGTGACTGGTTATAGTAGTGGTAGTGGTAGTGTCTGGGTATAGTTATAGTAGTGGTAGTGACTGGTTATGGTTATAGTAGTGGTAGTGACTGGTTATAGTTATAGTAGTGATAGTAGTGACTGGTTATAGTTATAGTAGTGGTAGTGATATTTATAGTAGTGGTAGTGACTGGTTATAGTTATAGTAATGGTAGTGACTGGTTATAGTTATAGTAGTGGTAGTGACTGGTTATAGTTATAGTAGTGGTAGTGACTGGTTATAGTTATAGTAGTGGTAGTGACTGGTTATAGTTATAGTAGTGGTAGTGACTGGTTATAGTAGTGGTAGTGACTGGTTATATTTATAGTAGTGGTAGTGACTGGTTATAGTTATAGTAGTGGTAGTTGCTGGTTAAAGTTATAGTAGTGGTAGTGACTGGTTATAGTTATAGTAATGGTAGTGACTGGTGGTAGTGACTGGTTATAGTATATAGTGGTAGTGACTGGTTATAGTAGTGGTAGTAGTAATGGTAGTGACTGGTTATAGTAATGGTAGTGACTGGTTATAGTTATAGTAGTGGTAGTGAGTGGTTATAGTTATAGTAGTGGTAGTGACTGGTTATAGTTATAGTAGTGGTAGTGACTGGTTATAGTTATAGTAGTGAAGGTGACTGGTTATAGTTATAGTAGTGGTAGTGACTGTTTATAGTTATAGTAATGGTAGTGACTGGTTATAGTAGTGGTAGTGACTGGTTATAGTTATAGTAATGGTAGTGACTGGTTATAGTTATAGTAGTGAAGGTGACTGGTTATAGTTATAGTAGTGGTAGTGACTGTTTATAGTTATAGTAATGGTAGTGACTGGTTATAGTTATAGTAGTGGTAGTGACTGTTTATAGTTATAGTAGTGGTAGTGACTGGTTATAGTTATAGTAGTGGTAGTGACTGTTTATAGTTATAGTAGTGGTAGTGACTGGTTATAGTTATAGTAGTGGTAGTGACTGTTTATAGTTATAGTAATGGTAGTGACTGGTTATAGTTATAGTAGTGGTAGTGATAGTGGTTATAGTTATAGTAGTGGTAGTGACTGGTTATAGTTATAGTAGTGGTAGTGACTGGTTATAGTAGTGGTAGTGACTGGTTATATTTATAGTAGTGGTAGTGACTGGTTATAGTTATAGTAGTGGTAGTGACTGGTTATAGTTATAGTAGTGGTAGTGACTGGTTATAGTTATAGTAATGGTAGTGACTGGTTATAGTTATAGTAGTGGTAGTGACTGGTTATAGTTATAGTAGTGGTAGTGACTGGTTATAGTTATAGTAGTGGTAGTGACTGGTTATAGTTATAGTAGTGGTAGTGACTGGTTATAGTTATAGTAGTGGTAGTGACTGGTTATAGTTATAGTAGTGAAGGTGACTGGTTATAGTTATAGTAGTGGTAGTGACTGTTTATAGTTATAGTAATGGTAGTGACTGGTTATAGTAATAGTAATGGTAGTGACTGGTTATAGTTATAGTAATGGTAGTGACTGGTTATAGTTATAGTAGTGGTAGTGACTGGTTATAGTTATAGTAGTGGTAGTGACTGTTTATAGTTATAGTAATGGTAGTGACTGGTTATAGTTATAGTAATGGTAGTGACTGTTTATAGTTATAGTAATGGTAGTGACTGGTTATAGTTATAGTAATGGTAGTGACTGGTTATAGTTATAGTAATGGTAGTGACTGGTTATAGTTATAGTAGTGGTAGTGACTGTTTATAGTTATAGTAATGGTAGTGACTGGTTATAGTTATAGTAATGGTAGTGACTGGTTATAGTTATAGTAGTGGTAGTGACTGGTTATAGTTATAGTAGTGGTAGTGACTGGTTATAGTTATCCCCTGGTAACCCTATAGTTATATCCCCCCTAACCCTATCCCCCTAACCCTATCCCTAACCCTATCCCCCTAACCCTATCCCCCTAACCCTATCCCCCCTAACCCTATCCCCCTAACCCTATCCCCCCTAACCCCAAAACTAACCCTATCCCTAACCTAACCCTATCCCCCTAACCCTATCCCCCTAACCCTATCCCCCCTAACCCTATCCCCCTAACCCTATCCCCCCTATCCCCTAACCCTGTCCCCCCTAACCCTAACCCTCCCCCTAACCCTATCCCCCTAACCCTATCCCCCTAACCCTATCCCTTAACCCTATCCCCCCTAACCCTATCCCCCTAACCCTATCCCCCTAACCCTATCCCCCCTAACCCTATCCCCCCTATCCCCCTAACCCTATATCCCTATCCCCCCATAACCCTATCCCCCCTAACCCTATCCCCCCTAACCAAATCAAATCAAATCAAATGTATTTGTCACATACACATGGTTAGCAGATGTTATCCCCTAACCCTATGTGCTTCTAGTTCCCAATGCAGTGATAACCAACAACCCTAATCCCTAACCCCTAACCCTATCCCTAACCCCTTAACCAGTGTATCCCCTAACCCTGTCCCCTAACCATATCCCCTAACCCTGATCCCTAACCCCTAACCATATCCCCTAACCCTATCCCTAACCCCCTAACCTTATCCACATACACATGAGATGATGGTGCTTCTAGTTCCGACAATGCAGTGATAACAACAAGTAATCTAACTAACAGATAAAACTGAATGTAAAGTGATGGGATATATGAATGCACCCTAGATGGTATCTAACCTAAACAAAGTGGCATCCCCATAACCCTGATGTATACAGTAATACATATGCATATGAGATGAATAATGTAGGGTAAGTAACATTATATAAGGTAACATTGTTTAAAGTGGCTAGTGATATATTTACATCATTTCCCATCAATTCCCATTATTAAAATGGCTGGAGTTGGGTCAGTGTCAATGACAGTTTGTTGGCAGCAGCCACTCACCCTTAGTGGTGGCTGTTTAACAGTCTGATGGCCTTGAGATAGAAGCTGTTTTTCAGTCTCTCGGTCCCAGCTTTGATGCACCTGTACTGACCTCGCCCCTGGATGATAGCCCCTAACAGGCAGTGGTCCCTGGTTGACCCCTTGATGATCTTTATGGCCTTCCTGTAACAACGGGTGGTGTAGGTGTCCTGGAGGGCAGGTAGTTTGCCCCCGGTGATGCTATCCCTACTACCCTCTGAGAGCCTTACCCCTGAGGGCGGAGCAGTTGCCGTAACCAGGCCCTGATACAGCCCCCAGGATGCTCTCGATTTATCTGTAGAAGTTTGTGAGTGCTTTTGGTGACAAGCCCTATCCCCAGCCTCCTGAGGTTGAATCCGCTGCTGCGCCCTATCCCTAACCCCCTAACCTTATCCCCTACCCTGTCCCTGTGATCCCCTAACCTTGATCCGAGGAACTTAAAACTAGCTACCCTCTCCACTACTGTTCCATCGATGTGGATAGGGGGTGTTCCCCCTGCTGTTTCCTGAAGTCCACAATCATCCCCTTACCCCTGAAGTGTGAGGTTATTTTCCTGACACCACACTCCGAGGGCCCTCACCTCCTCCCTGTAGGCCGTCTCCTATCCCCTAACCTAACCCTATCCCCTATCCCCTAACCCTAACCCTATCCCCTAACCCTATCCCTAACCCCTAACCCTATCCCCCAACCCTATCCCTTAACCCTATCCCTTAACCCTATCCCCTAACCTAACCCTATCCCCTAACCCTATCCCTAACCCCCTAACCCTATCCCCCCTAACCCTATCCCTTAACCCTATCCCCCTAACCCTATCCCTTAACCCTATCCCTAACCCCCTAACCCTATCCCCCTAACCCTATCCCTTAACCATATCCCCCTAACCCTACCCCTAACCCTATCCCCTAACCTATCCCCTAACCCTACCCCTAACCATATCCCCTAACCCTATCCCTAACCCCTAACCTTATCCCCTAACCCTACCCCCTAACCTTATCCCCTAACCCTATCCCCTAACCCCTAACCCCCCTAACCCTATCCCTAACCCTATCCCCCTAACCCCCCCCCCTAACCCCTAACCCTATCCCCTAACCCTATCCCTAACCCCTTACTATCCCCAAACTATATCCCTATATCCCCTTACTATATCCCCCTAACCCCTGTCCCCTAACCCCTATCCCCCTAACCCTATCCCTAACCCCCTAACCTTATCCCCTAACCCTAACCCCTAACCCCCTTACTATATCCCCTATCCCATTACTATATCCCCCTAACCCTATCCCCTAACCCTATCCCCCCTAACCCTATCCCCTAACCCTATCCCCTAACCCTATCCCCTAACCCTATCCCCCTAACCCTGTCCCTAACCATATCCCCTAACCCTATCCCTAACCCCCTAACCTTATCCCCAACCCTATCCCCTAATCCCCTAACCCCCTATCCCTAATCCCATTACCCTATCCCCCTAACCCTCCCCTAACCATATCCCTAACCCTACCCCCTAACCCTGTCCCCTAACCCCCCTAACCTATCCCCTAACCCTAACCCCTAACCATATCCCCTAACCCTATCCCTAACCCCCCTAACCTTATCCCCTAACCCTATCCCTAACCCCTAACCTTATCCCCTAACCCTATCCCTAACCCCCTAACCTTATCCCCTAACCCTATCCCCTAACCCCCCATCCCTAACCCCTAACCCTATCCCCTAACCCTCCCCTCCCTTATCCCCTAACCCCTAACCTATCCCCTAACCCTATCCCTAACCCCCTAACCTTATCCCCTAACCTTATCCCTAACCCCCTAACCTATCCCCTAACCCTATCCCTAACCCCCTAACCTTATCCCCTAACCCTATCCCTAACCCCTAACCTTATCCCCTAACCCTATCCCTAACCCCTAACCTTATCCCCTAACCCTATCCCTAACCCCTAACCTTATCCCCTAACCTTATCCCTAACCCTATCCCCTAACCCTATCCCCTAACCTTATCCCCTAACCCCCCTAACCCTATCCCCTAACCCTATCCCTAACCCCTAACCTTATCCCCTAACCCTAACCTTATCCCCTAACCTTATCCCCCCTATCCCTTATCCCTAACCTTATCCCCTAACCTTATCCCCTAACCCTATCCCCTAACCTTATCCCCTAACCTTATCCCCTAACCCCCCTAACCTTATCCCCTAACCCTATCCCTAACCCCCTAACCTTATCCCCAACCCCTAACCTTATCCCCTAACCCTATCCCCTAACCCTATCCCTAACCCCTAACCTTATCCCCTAACCCCCCTAACCTTATCCCTAACCCCCCTATCCCCCTAACCCCTAACCCTATCCCCCCTAACCCTATCCCTAACCCCCTAACCTTATCCCCTAACCCCTAACCCTATCCCCTAACCCTATCCCTAACCCCCTAACCTTATCCCCTAATCCCCTAACCTTATCCCCTAACCTTATCCCCCTAACCCTAACCCTATCCCCCTAACCCTATCCCCTTAACACCATAGTGCCCTCAGGAGAAAAAATAATAATACAGGAGAAAAATAAAACTAAAAGTCTATATACAGTGAGTGTAAATGAGGTGAGATAAGGGAGTTAAGGCAATAAATAGGCCATGGTGGTGAAGTAATTACAATATAGCATTTAAACACTGGAATGGTAGATGTGCAGAAGATGAATGTGCAAGTAGAGATACAGTGCAAAGGAGCAAGATAAAGAAATAAACACTGTATGGGGATGAGGGAGGTAGATTGGCTTTGGGGGTGACCATTGAGATATACCTGTTGGAGCGTGTGCTACGAGTGGGTGCTTTTATGGTGACCAGTGAGCTGAGATAAGGTGGGGCTTTACCTAGCAGAGACTTGTAGATAACCTGTAGCCAGTGGGTTTGGCGACGAGTATGAAGCGAGGGCCAAGCAACGAGAGCATACAGGTCGCAATGGTGGGTAGTGTATGGGGCTTTGGTGACAAAACGGATGGCACTGTGATAGAATGCATCCAGTTTGTTAAGTAGAGTGTTGGAGACTATTTTATAGATGCCATCTCCGAAGTCGAGGGTCGGTAGGATGGTCAGTTTTACGAGGATATTTTTGGCAGCATGAGTGAAGAATGCTTTGTTGCGATATAGGAAGCCAATTCTAGATTTAATTTTGGATTGGAGATGCTTAATGTGAGTCTGGAAGGAGGGTTTACAGTCTAACCAGACACCTAGGTATTTGTAGTTGTCCACGTATTCTAAGTCAGAGCCGTCCAGGGTAGTGATGCTGGACGGCGAACAGGTGCGGGCAGTGGTCGGTTGAATAGCATGCATTTGGTTTTACTTGCGTTTAAGAGCAGTTGCAGGCAACGGAAGGAGAGATGTTTGGCATTGAAGCTCGTCTGGAGGTTAGTTAACACAGTGTCCAAAGAGGGGCCAGAGGTATACAGAATGGTGTCGTCTGCGTAGAAGTGTATCAGAGAATCACCAGCAGCAAGAGCAACATCATTGATGTATACAGAGAAGAGAGTTGGCCCGAGGATTGAACCCTGTGGCAACCCCATAGAGACTGCCAAAGGTCCGGACAACAGGCCCTCCGATTTAACGCACTGAACTCTATCAGAGAAGTAGTTGGTAAACCAGTCGAAGCAGTCATTTGAGAAACCAAGGCTGTCAAGTCTGCCAATAAGAATGTGGTGATTGACAGAGTTGAAAGCCTTGGCAAGGTCGATGAATACGGCTGCACAGTAATGTCTCTCATCGATGGCGGTTATGATGTCATTTAGGACCTTGAGCGTGGCTGAGGTTCACCCATGACCAACTCTGAAACCAGATTGCATAGCTGAGAAGTTACGGTGGGATTCGAAATGGTCGGTAATCTGTTTGTGAACTTGGCTTTCGAAGACCTTAGAACGACAGGGTAGGATATATGTAGGTCTGTAGCAGTTTGGGTCTAGAATGAAGAGGGGGATGACCGCGGCAGCTTTCCATTCTTTGGGAATCTCAGACGATACGAAAGAGAGGATGAAGTTTTTAAGAATGTGAATTTAGGATAGCCTGAACATGAGAAAGTTGGTTTGATGTCTCTAGCTCGAATGGTTTAAAACTGATGGCTGGTGAGTTATTTTAAACTATGTGAAAATATTGTTGATAAAATATTGAAATAATTTGAAGTTAGAGTAGCCTGAACATGTGTAAGTTGGTTTAGTGTCTCTAGCTTGAACGTCTGTTTGTGAGTAATTTTATGAAAATGAAAGAAAATGTATATAATTATAATTTATAAAAGTTTTAGAACATTTTAAGTTAAGATTGAACAGTTCAAGAGTTGCTGTTGGTGAGTTATTTTATGCTAATTTAAGCTTATTTAAATTCTTAATAATTTTGATGAATTTGCATTAAATTACTCACCAACATTAAACAGGAGGATGTTTTACCATTCAACTCTATGGCCCTTTTTACCATTCAACTCTATGGCCCTTTTTACCATTCAACTCTATGGCCCTTTTTACCATTCAACTCTATGGCCCTTTTTACCATGCAACTCTATGGCCCTTTTTACCATTCAACTCTATGGCACTTTTTTCCATTGAATTGCATTGGAAGCTAATTTAAATATTGTCATAGTTTAAAAAGTATACATTTCATGAAAACTATTTAGTCAAGCAATCTACTTTTTCTAAATATTGTTTCTTTACAGCCCTTATTTTAGAAGGGATAAAAAATATATATATATATATCACATTTAAATACGTATTCAGACCCTTTACTTAGTACTTTGTTGAAGCATCTTTGGAAGAGATTACAGCCTTGAATCTTCTTGGGTATCGAGCTACATGCTTGGCACACCTGTATTTGGGGAGTTTGTCTCATTCTTCTCTGCAGATCCTCTAAAGCTCTGTCAGGTTGGATGGGGAGTGTCACTGCACAACTATTTTCAGGTCTCTCCAGAAATGTCCTATCATGTTCAAGTCCCGGCTCTGGCTGGGCCACTCAAGGACATTCAGAGACTTGTCCCGAAGCCACTCCTGTGTTGTCTTGGCTGTGTGTTTAGGATCGTTGTCCCGTTAGAATGGTGAACCTTTGCCCCAGTCTGAGGTCCTGAGCGCTCTGGAGCAGGTTTTGATCAAGGATCTCCCTGTACTTTGCTCCATTCATCTTTACCTCGGTCCTGACTAGTCTCCCAGTCCCCGTAGCTGAAAAACATCCCCATAGCATGATGCTGCCACCCCCATGCTTCACAGTAGGGATGGTGCCTGGTTTCCTCCAGACGTGACGCTTGGCATTCAGGCCAAAGTGTTCAATCTTGATTTCATCAGACCAGAGAGTCTTGTTTCTCATTGTCTTAGAGTATTTAGGTACCTTTTAGTAAACTCCAAGCGGGCTGTCATGTGCCTTTTACTGAGGATTGTCTTCCGTTTGGTCATTCTACCATAAGGCCTGATTGGTGGAGTGCTGCAGAGATGGTTGTCCTTCTGGAAGGTTCTCCGATCTCCACAAAGGAACCCTAGAGCTCTGTCAGATTGACCATTGGCTTCTTGGTCACCTCCCTTCTCTCCGGATGGCTCAGTTTGGCTAGGCGGCCAGCTCTAGGATGAGTCTTGGTGGTTCCAAACTTCTTCTATTTAAGAATGATGGAGGCCACTGTGTTCTTGGAGACCTTCAATGCTGCAGAAACGTTTTGGTACCCTTCCCCAGATCTGTGCCTCGGCACAAGCCTGTCTCGGAGCTCTACGGACAATCCCTTCAACCTCATTGCTTGTTTTTTTATCTGACATGCACTGTCAACTGTGGGACCTTACAGGTCACATACACAGGAGTGTGCCTTTCCAAATAATTTACAATCAATTGAATTTACCGTAGGTGGACTCCAATCAAGTTGTAGAAACATCTCAAGGATGATAAATGGAAACAGGATACACCTATGCTCAATTTCGAATCTCATAGCAAAAGCTCTGAATATCGATGTACATTTTTATTTTGTTATATAAATTTGACCAAAAAATCTAAAAACTTTCGCTTTGTCATTATGGGATATTGTGTGTACATTGATGAGGATTTTTATGAGGAATTTAATCAGTTTTAGAATAAGGCTGTAACAAAACAAAACATGGAAAAAGTCAAGGAGATTGAATACTTTACGAATGCACTGTAAGTTGGGGCAGTCTGGACATTTGGACTTTGGTTTAATATTAAAACCCCCTAAAGTCGATTTCCATGGCCCCGCTGAAATCGAATTCAGCATAATACAAAAATATCCCCATCACCATATCACCATATCCCCATCACCATATCACCATATCCCCATCACCATATCACCATATCCCCATCACCATATCACCATATCCCCATCACCATATCACCATATCCCCATCACCATATCACCATATCCCCATCACCATATCACCATATCCCCATCACCATATCACCATATCACCATCACCATATCACCATATCACCATATCACCATATCCCCATATCACCATATCCCCATCACCATATCACCATATCACCATATCCCCATATCACCATATCACCATATCACCCATATCACCATATCACCATATCACCATATCACCATATCATATCACCATATCACCATATCACCATATCACCATATCACCATATCACCATATCCCCATCACCATATCACCATATCCCCATCACCATATCACCATATCCCCATCACCATATCACCATATCACCATATCACCATATCACCATATCACCATATCCCCATCACCATATCACCATATCCCCATCACCATATCACCATATCCCCATATCACCATATCACCATATCACCATATCACCATCACCATATCACCATATCACCATATCACCATATCACCATCACCATATCACCATATCACCATATCGCCATCACCATATCACCATATCCCCATATCACCATATCACCATATCACCATATCACCATATCACCATATCCCCATCACCATATCACCATATCCCCATCACCATATCACCATATCCCCATCACCATATCACCATATCCCCATCACCATATCACCATATCCCCATCACCCTATCACCATATCACCATATCCCCATCACCATATCACCATATCACCATATCACCATATCACCATATCCCCATCACCATATCACCATATCACCATATCACCATATCCCCATCACCATATCACCATATCACCATATCCCCATCACCATATCACCATATCACCATATCACCATATCACCATATCCCCATCACCATATCACCATATCCCCATCACCATATCACCATATCCCCATCACCATATCACCATATCACCATATCACCATATCACCATATCCCCATATCACCATATCACCATATCATATCACCATATCACCATATCATATCCCCATATATCACCACCATATCCCCATCATCCCCATCCATACATATCACCATATCACCATATCACCATATCACCATCACCATATCATATCCCATACCATATCACCCATCACCATATCACCATATCACCATATCACCATATCACCATATCACCATATCCCCATATCACCATATCACCATATCACCATATCACCATATCACCATATCCCCATCACCATATCACCATATCACCATCACCATATCATCACCCATATCACCATATCCCCATCATCACCCCATATCACCATATCACCCATATCACCATATCCCCATCACCATATCACCATATCCCCATCACCATATCACCATATCCCCATCACCATATCACCATATCCCCATATCACCATATCACCATATCCCCATCACCATATCACCATATCACCATATCCCCATATCCCCATATCACCATATCACCATATCCCCATCACCATATCACCATATCCCCATATCACCATATCACCATATCACCATATCCCCATCACCATATCCCATATCCCCATCACCATATCACCATATCACCATCACCATATCACCATATCATCACCATATCACCATATCCCATATCCCCATCACCATATCACCATATCCCCATCACCATATCACCATATCCATATCATCCCCATCACCATATCACCATATCACCCATATCACCATATCCCCATATCACCATATCACCATATCATCACCATATCACCATATCACCATCATCCATATCACCATATCATATCCCATATCACCATATCACCATATCACCATATCATCCCCATCACCATATCCCCATCACCATATCCATATCACCCATATCACCATATCACCATATCACCATATCACCATATCATCCCATATCACCATATCACCATCACCATATCACCATATCACCATATCACCATATCCCCATCACCATATCACCATCACCACCATATCCCCATCACCATATCACCATATCACCATATCCCCATCACCATATCACCATCACCCATATCACCATATCACCATATCCCCATCACCATATCCCCATCACCATATCACCATATCACCATATCCCCATCACCATATCACCATATCCCCATCACCATATCACCATATCCCCATCACCATATCACCATATCCCCATCACCATATCACCATATCCCCATCACCATATCACCATATCCCCATCACCATATCACCATATCACCATATCCCCATATCACCATATCCCCATATCCCCATATCACCATATCCCCATCACCATATCACCATATCCCCATCACCATATCACCATATCCCCATCACCATATCACCATATCCCCATCACCATATCACCATATCCCCATCACCATATCACCATATCCCCATCACCATATCACCATATCCCCATCACCATATCACCATATCACCATATCACCATATCACCATATCCCCATCACCATATCACCATATCCCCATCACCATATCACCATATCCCCATCACCATATCACCATATCCCCATCACCATATCACCATATCACCATATCACCATATCCCCGTATCCCCATATCACCATATCCCCATATCACCATATCACCATATCACCATATCACCATATCCCCATATCACCATATCACCATATCCCCATCACCATATCACCATATCACCATATCACCATATCACCATATCCCCATCACCATATCACCATATCCCCATCACCATATCACCATATCACCATATCACCATATCCCCATCACCATATCACCATATCACCATATCCCCATCACCATATCACCATATCCCCATCACCATATCACCATATCCCCATATCACCATATCACCATATCCCCATATCACCATATCCCCATCACCATATCACCATATCACCATATCCCCATATCACCATATCACCATATCACCATATCACCATCACCATATCACCATATCCCCATCACCATATCACCATATCCCCATCACCATATCACCATATCACCATCACCATATCCCCATCACCATATCACCATATCACCATATCACCATATCCCCATCACCATATCACCATATCCCCATCACCATATCACCATATCACCATATCCCCATCACCATATCACCATATCACCATCACCATATCACCATATCCCCATCACCATATCACCATATCACCATCACCATATCCCCATCACCATATCACCATATCACCATATCCCCATCACCATATCACCATATCCCCATCACCATATCACCATATCCCCATCACCATATCACCATATCACCATATCCCCATCACCATATCACCATATCCCCATCACCATATCACCATATCACCATATCCCCATCACCATATCACCATATCCCCATCACCATATCACCATATCCCCATCACCATATCACCATATCCCCATCACCATATCACCATATCCCCATCACCATATCACCATATCCCCATCACCATATCACCATATCACCATATCCCCATCACCATATCACCATATCCCCATCACCATATCCCCATATCCCCATCACCATATCCCCATATCCCCATCACCATATCACCATATCCCCATCACCATATCACCATATCACCATATCACCATATCCCCAATTGGTTAGTTTAGTCTTGAGAGATCTGCAGTGAAATGTGACAGAGCTAGTTTGTCAGAACATGAGAAATCCAGACAATTCTCACAAAATCGTCTGTAGTGTCCGAACAAGCTATTACTATTAACTAGTAAGGAAAGATGTGACTTTCACGAACATGACAGTGTTTTCCGTTTTGCTCTAGGACCTCCACGAGTCTTGGGACTCATCTGCCAACTTCTGTCTGTAGCGTCTGAACAGGGTTAAAATGTAAGACAATAGAACCCCTCTGTACAGGTGAGACTCTCACAAACACGTACATGTCAGTTGTTTTGCTTTAGGACGCCCACAGGCCTCACAAGACTCGTCTGAAGGTCCCCCGGTACCAGTTGAAAAAACAAATGGAAGTATGTGTGGAGATTTTTAAGCACCAAAAACAACCTGTGATAGTAAATCTGTTCTTCACTGCGTTTGTATGGGCTAACGGCATTTTGTGTTTTCATCAAATATATATTTTTTTAATACTTCAAGCGGTCTTAAAATTCCAGATCAAATATCAAAATGATCCCTGGTATGACCTTGTTAAACTGGTACTTTTTCTTTTGTTTTGAATTTTCATTCATCTGTGAGTGACGCACCACAGCAGACTGCAGTAAAGATCTGATTGAAGTGTCTCGTCTGTCAGTGCGGTGGATCGGCTTTGTCTGAGCTCCTCTCTGGCTTCTTTGATTTCAGCCTCATGTTGTTTTTTAATCACGGGGTTCCACATTGCATCACTTCCCCTCCCAGAAAGACAGACATACACATGTCACTCAGGTGTCATTACTCCTGCAGCTTGGACTGGAAACTCTCACAATACGGGGAAGGAATATGCGCAACTCTCCCTCACAATTATTTACTTTATTTAACTATATATTATAACCATGATTTGTGCCATTTTTCTTTACTAATGCACATAGTTGTTTTTGCACCACATTTCATGTTGGTTGAGCCCCTCTTCTAGGGAACTCTCACAGCACCATATCCTTCAGCACAGGAAATGGACTGATTTCAATCAAGCTGACATACTAAACAAAAAAACATAAGGAAATCAGTCAGTTAATCTATGGATTTCACATGACTGGGAATACAGATATTAAATAAAGGATTCATCCTTGAAGAGCACACTTCTCCAGCCAGTGGCCATCAAAGATGAGCATTTGCACACTGAAGTCGGGTTACGTCGCTGAAAATGCAGTCAGGCCAAAACCCTGGTGAGGCCAACAAGCACACAGATGAGCTTCCCGGAGACGCTTTCTGAAAGTTTGTGCAGAAATTATTTGTTTGTGCAAACTCACAGTTTCTGTCAGGACCTGGTTACGAACCCGGGTCTCCGGAGTGAGAAACAGTCACTAAACCAACTGAGCCACGAATAGTCGGCGGAACCCAGAAGATGAGGCAGACACAGCAGTACTTGAGACGGTGTATTTATTGAAGTAAAAAGTGAAGTTCTTCAGGAAAACATGTAACTCCACAACCTCAAAAGGAATTCCACACAGCACAAAGGTAATCCTCCAAGACAAAAAGGTAAATCCACAAGGTGGAAGGTAAAGCACAAAAAGCCTCAAAAGATACTCAAAAACAAACAAACAAGAACAAAATAACAGAATTCCACAAGAGAGTCCACCGGGATCAACAAGAGTTCACAGAGTACTAGGGCTGGGTGCTAACATACAAACACAGAGCAAAGAACTGAGGAAAACAAAGGGTTTAAATACAATCAGGGGAAACGAGGCACAGGTGCAAATAATAATGGGGATCAAGGGAAAACAAAAGGTCAAAAGGCACAATGGGGGCATCTAGTGACCAAAAACCGGAACAACCCTGGACAAATCCTGACAGTTTCATCAGTTGTCCTGGTGGCTGGTCTCAGCCGATCCCGCAAATGAAGAAGCTGGATGTGGAGGTCCTGGACTGGCGTGGTTACATGTGGTCTGGTGGACGTTAATGACTTGTTTATGTGCTGCTGTAAGGTTTGTTGTTAATGTTACATTTCTAACTTTACCGTTTATACTTTTTAATTACCATTTAATATTTGTATTTTGTCCCTCGCTCGATTTCTTTCCTTCGACTTTTTCACCCTGCATAAATCAGCTAGAAAGATGTGTCGGCATCAAGTAATTTCCTCTGGCCCCCTCCCAGTTAGGGGAGTGATGAGCTCCACAGCAGTTTCTCTGGCCCCCTCCCAGTTAGGGGAGTGATGAGCTCTACAACAGTTTCTCTGGCCCCCTCCCAGTTAGGGGGAGTGATGAGCTCTACAGCAGAGTCTCTGGCCCCCTCCCAGTTAGGGGAGTGATGAGCTCCACAGCAGTTTTTCTGGCCCCCTCCCAGTTAGGGGAGTGATGAGCTCTACAACAGTTTCTCTGGCCCCCTCCCAGTTAGGGGGAGTGATGAGCTCTACAGCAGAGTCTCTGGCCCCCTCCCAGTTAGGGGAGTGATGAGCTCTACAACAGAGTCTCTGGCCCCCTCCCAGTTAGGGGTGATGAGCAGAGTGATGAGCTCTACAGCAGAGTCTCTGGCCCCCTCCCAGTTAGGGGAGTGATGAGCTCTACAGCAGAGTCTCTGGCCCCCTCCCAGTTAGGGGAGTGATGAGCTCTACAGCAGAGTCTCTGGCCCCCTCCCAGTTAGGGGGAGTGATGAGCTCTACAGCAGAGTCTCTGGCCCCCTCCCAGTTAGGGGAGTGATGAGCTCTACAGCAGAGTCTCTGGCCCCCTCCCAGTTTGGGGAGTGATGAGCTCTACAGCAGAGTCTCTGGCCCCCTCCCAGTTAGGGGAGTGATGAGTTCTACAGCAGAGTCTCTGGCCCCCTCCCAGTTAGGGGGAGTGATGAGCTCTACAGTAGAGTCTCTGGCCCCCTCCCAGTTAGGGGAGTGATGAGCTCTACAGCAGAGTCTCTGGCCGCCTCCCAATTAGGGGGAGTGATGAGCTCTACAGCAGAGACTATGGCCCCCTCCCAGTTAGGGGAGTGATGAGCTCTACAGCAGAGACTCTGGCCCCCTCCCAGTTAGGGGGAGTGATGAGCTCTACAGTAGAGTCTCTGGCCCCCTCCCAGTTAGGGGAGTGATGAGCTCTACAGCAGAGTCTCTGGCCGCTTCCCAATTAGGGGGAGTGATGAGCTCTACAGCAGAGTCTCTGGCCCCCTCCCAGTTAGGGGAGTGATGAGCTCTACAGCAGAGTCTCTGGCCCCCTCCCAGTTTGGGGAGTGATGAGCTCTACAGCAGAGTCTCTGGCCCCCTCCCAGTTAGGGGAGTGATGAGCTCTACAGCAGAGTCTCTGGCCCCCTCCCAGTTAGGGCGCCACAGCAAACTACAGCAGAGTTCTGGCCCCCTCCCAGTTAGGGGGAGATGAGCAGCAGAGTCCCCCCTCCCTAGGAAGTCTTCTGACTAGCTTGGAAAGACAGTACCGTGCCGTATCGAAGAGCCCTCACTGCTGCTCCACCAAACTGGAAGTCTTCTGACTAGCTTGGAAAGACAGTACCGTGCCGTATCGAAGAGCTCTCACTGCTGCTCCACCAAACTGGAAGTCTTCCGACTAGCTTGGAAAGACAGTACCGTGCAGTATCGAAGAGCCCTCACTGCTGCTACACCAAACTGGAAGTGTTCTGACTAGCTTGGAAAGACATTACCCTTCAGTATCGAAGAGCCCTCACTGTTGTTCCCCAAACTGGAAGTCTTCCGACTAGCTTGGAAAGACAGTACCGTGTCGTACTGAAGAGCCCTCACTGCTGCTCCACCAAACTGGAAGTCTTCCGACTAGCTTGGAAAGACAGTACCGTGCCGTATCGAAGAGCCCTCACTGCTGCTCGTTCATTCTATTTTTATAACTTAATTATACATTTTTATAACTTAATTGAGGAGAATAAGAACAATCCCAAATGTATTATTGATGGTGTCACAAAGCTACCTAAAAAGCAGCATTCTCCAAGAGAGGATGGCTTTCACTTCAGCAGTGATACATTCACCTCTTTGACGAAAAGAGGTGATCATTGTGTCATGTTTTGTCATTTATTATCTTGTCTTGTCCCTGTGCTTCCCATTCTATTCGTTTCCCTCTGCTGGTCTTATTAGGTTCTTTCCCTCTTTCTATCCCTCTCTCTCCCCCTCCCTCTCTCACTCTCTCGCTCTCTCTTCTCTCTATCGTTCCGTTCCTGCTCCCAGCTGTTCCTATTCCCCTAATCAATCATTTAGTCTTCCCACACCTGTTCCCGATCCTTTCCCCTGATTAGAGTCCCTATTTCTTCCTTTGTGTTCCGTTCCTGTCCTGTCGGTTCCTTGTCTAGAATTCACCGTGCTGTGTTTGTGTATCGCCCTGTCGTGTCGTGTTTTCCTCAGATGCTGCGTGGTGAGCAGGTGTCTGAGTCTGTCTGGTTCAAGTGCCTTCCCGAGGCAACCTGCTGTCCACCTGCTGTTCAAGATCGAGTCTCCAGTTTGTCCTCGTCATTTCGAGTGAAAGTTGTGTTTTTTTGTTTGTAATTACTTTACTGGATTAAAGACTCTGTTTTCGCCAAGTCGCTTTTGGGTCCTCTTTCACCTGCATGACAGAAGGAACCGACCAAGGAATGGACCCAGCGACTTCAGACGCTCGTTACACTGCCGTCGAGATCCAAGGAGCCATGCTCGGCAGACACGAGCAGGAATTGTCTGCTGCTCGCCATGCCGTGGAGAACCTGGCCGCTCAGGTTTCCGACCTCTCTGGACAGTTCCAGAGTCTACGTCTCGTGCCACCTGTTACTTCCTGGCCTGCCGAGCCTCCAGAACCTAGGGTTAATAACCCACCTTGCTACTCCGGGCAGCCCACTGAGTGCCGCTCCTTTCTCACGCAGTGTGAGATTGTGTTCTCTCTCCAACCCAACACATACTCTAGAGAGAGCTCGGGTTGCTTACGTCATTTCACTCCTTACTGGCCGGGCTCGAGAATGGGGCACAGCTATCTGGGAGGCAAGGGCTGATTGCTCTAACAAGTTCCAGAACTTTAAAGAGGAGATGATTCGGGTTTTTGACCGTTCAGTTTTTGGTAGGGAGGCTTCTAGGGCCCTGGCTTCCTTATGCCAAGGTGAACGGTCCATAACGGATTATTCTATTAAGTTTCGCACTCTTGCTGCCTCTAGTGAGTGGAACGAGCCGGCGCTGCTCGCTCGTTTTTTCTGGAGGGACTCCACGCAGTGGTTAAGGATGAGATTCTCTCCCGGGAGGTTCCTTCAGATGTGGACTCTTTGATTGCTCTCGCCATCCGCATAGAACGACGGGTAGATCTTCGTCACCGGGCTCGTGGAAGAGAGCTCGCATCAACGGTGTTTCCCTGCTCCGCATCGCAACCATCTCCCTCCTCTGGCTCAGAGTCTGAGCCCATGCAGCTGGGAGGGATTCGCAGATCTCGACTAAGGAGAGGGAACGGAGGATCACCAACCGCCTGTGCCTCTATTGCGGAGTTGCTGGACATTTTGTTAATTCATGTCCAGTAAAAGCCAGAGCTCATCTGTAAGCGGAGGGCTACAGGTGAGCGCAACTACTCAAGTCTCTCCATCAAAATCCTGTACTACTTTGTCGGTCCATCTACGCTGGACCGGTTCGGGTGCTACATGTAGTGCCTTGATAGACTCTGGGGCTGAGGGTTGTTTCATGGACGAAGCATGGGTTCGGAAACATGACATTCCTTTCAGAGAGTTAGAGAAGCCTACGCCCATGTTCGCCTTAGATGGTAGTCATCTTCCCAGTATCAGATTTGAGACACTACCTTTAACCCTCACAGTATCTGGTAACCACAGTGAGACTATTTCTTTTTTGATTTTTCGTTCTCCGTTTACACCTGTTGTTTTGGGTCATCCCTGGCTAGTATGTCATAATCCTTCTATTAATTGGTCTAGTAATTCTATCCTATCCTGGAACGTTTCTTGTCATGTGAAGTGTTTAATGTCTGCCATCCCTCCCGTTTCTTCTGTCCCTACTTCTCAGGAGGAACCTGGCGATTTGACAGGAGTGCCGGAGGAATATCATGATCTGCGCACGGTCTTCAGTCGGTCCCGAGCCAACTCCCTTCCTCCTCACCGGTCGTATGATTGTAGTATTGATCTCCTTCCGGGGACCACTCCTCCTCGGGGTAGACTATACTCTCTGTCGGCTCCCGAACGTAAGGCTCTCGAGGATTATTTGTCTGTGTCTCTTGACGCCGGTACCATAGTGCCTTCTTCCTCTCCGGCCGGGGCGGGGTTCTTTTGTTAAGAAGAAGGACGGTACTCTGCGCCCCTGCGTGGATTATCGAGGGCTGAATGACATAACGGTTAAGAATCGTTATCCGCTTCCCCTTATGTCATCAGCCTTCGAGATTCTGCAGGGAGCCAGGTGCTTTACTAAGTTGGACCTTCGTAACGCTTACCATCTCGTGCGCATCAGAGAGGGGGACGAGTGGAAAACGGCGTTTAACACTCCGTTAGGGCATTTTGAGTACCGGGTTCTGCCGTTTGGTCTCGCCAATGCGCCAGCTGTTTTTCAGGCATTAGTTAATGATGTTCTGAGAGACATGCTGAACATCTTTGTTTTTGTCTATCTTGACGATATCCTGATTTTTTCTCCGTCACTCGAGATTCATGTTCAGCACGTTCGACGTGTTCTACAGCGCCTTTTAGAGAATTGTCTCTACGTAAAGTCTGAGAAGTGCTCTTTTCATGTCTCCTCCGTTACTTTTCTCGGTTCCGTTATTTCCGCTGAAGGCATTCAGATGGATTCCGCTAAGGTCCAAGCTGTCAGTGATTGGCCCGTTCCAAGGTCACGTGTCGAGTTGCAGCGCTTTTTAGGTTTCGCTAATTTCTATCGGCGTTTCATTCGTAATTTCGGTCAAGTTGCTGCCCCTCTCACAGCTCTTACTTCTGTCAAGACGTGTTTTAAGTGGTCCGGTTCCGCCCAGGGAGCTTTTGATCTTCTAAAAGAACGTTTTACGTCCGCTCCTATCCTCGTTACTCCTGACGTCACTAGACAATTCATTGTCGAGGTTGACGCTTCAGAGGTAGGCGTGGGAGCCATTCTATCCCAGCGCTTCCAGTCTGACGATAAGGTTCATCCTTGCGCTTATTTTCTCATCGCCTGTCGCCATCTGAGCGCAACTATGATGTGGGTAACCGTGAACTGCTCGCCATCCGCTTAGCCCTAGGCGAATGGCGACAGTGGTTGGAGGGGGCGACCGTTCCTTTTGTCGTTTGGACAGACCATAAGAACCTTGAGTACATCCGTTCTGCCAAACGACTTAATGCCCGTCAAGCTCGTTGGGCGTTGTTTTTCGCTCGTTTCGAGTTTGTGATTTCTTACCGTCCGGGTAGCAAGAACACCAAGCCTGATGCCTTATCCCGTCTGTTTAGTTCTTCTGTGGCTTCTACTGATCCCGAGGGATTCTTCCTTATGGGCGTGTTGTCGGGTTAACAGTCTGGGGAATTGAAAGACAGGTTAAGCAAGCACTCACGCACACTGCGTCGCCGCGCGCTTGTCCTAGTAACCTCCTTTTCGTTCCTGTTTCCACTCGTCTGGCTGTTCTTCAGTGGGCTCACTCTGCCAAGTTAGCTGGTCATCCCGGTGTTCGAGGCACTCTTGCGTCTATTCGCCAGCGCTTTTGGTGGCCGACTCAGGAGCGTGACACGCGCCGTTTCGTGGCTGCTTGTTCGGACTGCGCGCAGACTAAGTCGGGTAACTCTCCTCCTGCCGGTCGTCTCAGACCGCTCCCCATTCCTTCTCGACCATGGTCTCACATCGCCTAGACTTCATTACCGGTCTGCCTTTGTCTGCGGGGAAGACTGTGATTCTTACGGTTGTCGATAGGTTCTCTAAGGCGGCACATTTCATTCCCCTCGCTAAACTTCCTTCCGCTAAGGAGACGGCACAAATCATTATCGAGAATGTATTCAGAATTCATGGCCTCCCGTTAGACGCCGTTTCAGACAGAGGTCCGCAATTCACGTCACAGTTTTGGAGGGAGTTCTGTCGTTTGATTGGTGCGTCCGTCAGTCTCTCTTCCGGGTTTCATCCCCAGTCTAACGGTCAAGCAGAGGGGCCAATCAGACGATTGGTCGCATACTACGCAGCCTTTCTTTCAGAAACCCTGCGTCTTGGGCAGAACAGCTCCCCTGGGCAGAATACGCTCACAATTCGCTTCCTTCGTCTGCTACCGGGTTATCTCCGTTTCAGAGTAGTCTGGGTTACCAGCCTCCTCTGTTCTCATCCCAGCTTGCCGAGTCCAGCGTTCCCTCCGCTCAAGCGTTTGTCCAACGTTGTGAGCGCACCTGGAGGAGGGTGAGGTCTGCACTTTGCCGTTACAGGGCACAGACTGTGAGAGCCGCCAATAAACGCAGGATTAAGAGTCCAAGGTATTGTTGCGGCCAGAGAGTGTGGCTTTCCACTCGCAACCTTCCTCTTACGACAGCTTCTCGTAAGTTGACTCCGCGGTTCATTGGTCCGTTCCGTGTCTCCCAGGTCGTCAATCCTGTCGCTGTGCGACTGCTTCTTCCGCGACATCTTCGTCGCGTCCATCCTGTCTTCCATGTCTCCTGTGTCAAGCCCTTTCTTCGCACCCCCGTTCGTCTTCCCTCCCCCTCCCGTCCTTGTCGAGAGCGCACCTATTTACAAGGTACATAAGATCATGGACATGCGTTCTCGGGACGGGGTCACCAATACTTAGTGGATTGGGAGGGTTACGGTCCTGAGGAGAGGAGTTGGGTTCCGTCTCGGGACGTGCTGGACCGTTCACTCATTGATGATTTCCTCCGTTGCCGCCAGTTCCTCCTCGAGTGCGCCAGGAGGCGCTCGGTGAGTGGGGGGGTACTGTCATGTTTTGTCATTTATTATCTTGTCTTGTCCCTGTGCTTCCCATTCTATTCGTTTCCCTCTGCTGGTCTTATTAGGTTCTTTCCCTCTTTCTATCCCTCTCTCTCCCCCTCCCTCTCTCACTCTCTCGCTCTCTCTTCTCTCTATCGTTCCGTTCCTGCTCCCAGCTGTTCCTATTCCCCTAATCAATCATTTAGTCTTCCCACACCTGTTCCCGATCCTTTCCCTGATTAGAGTCCCTATTTCTTCCTTTGTGTTCCGTTCCTGTCCTGTCGGTTCCTTGTCTAGAATTCACCGTGCTGTGTTTGTGTATCGCCCTGTCGTGTCGTGTTTTCCTCAGATGCTGCGTGGTGAGCAGGTGTCTGAGTCTGTCTGGTTCAAGTGCCTTCCCGAGGCAACCTGCTGTCCACCTGCTGTTCAAGATCGAGTCTCCAGTTTGTCCTCGTCATTTCGAGTGAAAGTTGTGTTTTTTTGTTTGTAATTACTTTACTGGATTAAAGACTCTGTTTTCGCCAAGTCGCTTTTGGGTCCTCTTTCACCTGCATGACACATTGGAAAGCTGAATACGGACTCCTCTTTACATCTGTATATTCCTCCAAACCTCAGTTGTCCTGAGTCTACACAACTCTGCCAGGACCTAGGATCAAGAGAGACCCTCAAGTTTTTTAATCCTATATCTCTTGACACATTCATGAAATAGTAATGGCCTCTAAAACCTTCAAGCGACATACAGGACCCTATTCCAACTAAACTACTGAAAAAGCTGCTTCCTGTGCTTGGCCCTCCTATGTTGACCATAATAAATGGCTCCCTATCAACCGGATGTGTACCAAACTCACTAAACGTGGCAGCAATAAAGCCTCTCTTGAAAAAGCCAAACCTTGACCAGAAAACATTAAAAAAGCTATCGGCCTATTTCGAACCTCCCATTCCTCTCCAAAAATGTTTGCACAGAAAATCGCTGCCTTCCTGAAGACAAACAATGTACTGTATATGAAATGATCCAGTCTGGTTTTAGACCCCATCATAGCACTGAGACTGCACTCGTGAAGGTGGTAATTTACCTTTTAATGGCATCAGACCAAAGCTCTGCATCTGTCCTCGTGCTCCTAGACCTTCATGCTGCTTTTGACACCATCGATCACCACATCCTTCTGGAGAGATTGAGTGCAGGTCATGAAGGAAGGCTTGATCATATTCCAGAGTGCAGGTCATGAAGGAAGGCTTGATCATATTCCAGAGTGCAGGTCATGAAGGAAGGCTTGACCATATTCCAGAGTGCAGGTCATGAAGGAAGGCTTGATCATATTCCAGAGTGCAGGTCATGAAGGAAGGCTTGACCATATTCCAGAGGTCATGAAGGAAGGCTTGATCATATTCCAGAGTGCAGGTCATGAAGGAAGGCTTGATCATATTCCAGAGGTCATGAAGGAAGGCTTGATCATATTCCAGAGTGCAGGTCATGAAGGAAGGCTTGACCATATTCCAGAGGTCATGAAGGAAGGCTTGACCATATTCCAGAGGTCATGAATGAAGGCTTGATCATATTCCAGAGGTCATGAAGGAAGACTTGATCATATTCCAGAGTGCAGGTCATGAAGGAAGGCTTGATCATATTCCAGAGTGCAGGTCATGAAGGAAGGATTGATCATATTCCAGAGTGCAGGTCATGAAGGAAGGCTTGATCATATTCCAGAGTGCAGGTCATGAAGGAAGGCTTGACCATATTCCAGAGTGCAGGTCATGAAGGGAGGCTTGATCATATTCCAGAGTGCAGGTCATGAAGGGAGGCTTGATCATATTCCAGAGGTCATGAAGGAAGGCTTGTCCATATTCCAGAGGTCATGAAGGAAGGCTTGATCATATTCCAGAGGTCATGAAGGAAGGCTTGATCATATTCCAGAGTGCAGGTCATGAAGGAAGGCTTGATCATATTCCAGAGTGCAGGTCATGAAGGAAGGCTTGTCCATATTCCAGAGGTCATGAAGGAAGGCTTGATCATATTCCAGAGTGCAGGTCATGAAGGAAGGCTTGTCCATATTCCAGAGTGCAGGTCATGAAGGAAGGCTTGATCATATTCCAGAGTGCAGGTCATGAAGGAATGCTTGACCATATTCCAGAGGTCATGAAGGAAGGATTGACCATATTCCAGAGTGCAGGTCATGAAGGAAGGCTTTATCATATTCCAGAGTGCAGGTCATGAAGGAAGGCTTGATCATATTCCAGAGTGCAGGTCATGAAGGAAGGCTTTATCATATTCCAGAGTGCAGGTCATGAAGGAAGGCTTGATCATATTCCAGAGTGCAGGTCATGAAGGAAGGCTTGATCATATTCCAGAGTGCAGGTCATGAAGGAAGGCTTGATCATATTCCAGAGTGCAGGTCATGAAGGAAGGCTTTATCATATATCAGAGTGCAGGTCATGAAGGAAGGCTTGATCATATTCCAGAGTGCAGGTCATGAAGGAAGGCTTTATCTTATTCCAGAGTGCAGGTTATGAAGGAAGGCTTGATCATATTTCAGAGTGCAGGTCATGAAGGAAGGCTTGATCATATTCCAGAGTGCAGGTCATGAAGGAAGACTTGACCATATTCCAGAGGTCATGAAGGAAGGCTTGTCCATATTCCAGAGGTCATGAAGGAAGGCTTGTCCATATTCCAGAGGTCATGAAGGAAGACTTGTCCATATTCCAGAGGTCATGAAGGAAGACTTGATCATATTCCAGAGGTCATGAAGGAAGACTTGATCATATTCCAGAGTGCAGGTCATGAAGGAAGGCTTGTCCATATTCCAGAGTGCAGGTCATGAAGGAAGGCTTGATCATATTCCAGAGGTCATGAAGGAAGGCTTGTCCATATCCCAGAGTGCAGGTCATGAAGGAAGGCTTGATCATATTCCAGAGGTCATGAAGGAAGGCTTGATCATATTCCAGAGGTCATGAAGGAAGGCTTGATCATATTCCAGAGGTCATGAAGGAAGGCTTGATCATATTCCAGAGTGCAGGTCATGAAGGAAGGCTTTATCATATTCCAGAGTGCAGGTCATGAAGGAAGGCTTGACCATATTCCAGAGTGCAGGTCATGAAGGAAGGCTTGATCATATTCCAGAGGTCATGAAGGAAGGCTTGACCATATTCCAGAGGTCATGAAGGAAGGCTTGTCCATATTCCAGAGGTCATGAAGGAAGACTTGTCCATATTCCAGAGGTCATGAAGGAAGACTTGATCATATTCCAGAGTGCAGGTCATGTAGGAAGGCTTGATCATATTCCAGAGTGCAGGTCATGAAGGAAGGCTTGATCATATTCCAGAGGTCATGAAGGAAGGCTTGTCCATATTCCAGAGGTCATGAAGGAAGGCTTGATCATATTCCAGAGGTCATGAAGGAAGACTTGATCATATTCCAGAGTGCAGGTCATGAAGGAAGGCTTGTCCATATTCCAGAGTGCAGGTCATGAAGGAAGGCTTGTCCATATTCCAGAGTGCAGGTCATGAAGGAAGGCTTGATCATATTCCAGAGTGCAGGTCATGAAGGAAGGCTTGACCATATTCCAGAGTGCAGGTCATGAAGGAAGGCTTGATCATATTCCAGAGGTCATGAAGGAAGACTTGATCATATTCCAGAGGTCATGAAGGAAGGCTTGATCATATTCCAGAGTGCAGGTCATGAAGGAAGGCTTGATCATATTCCAGAGGTCATGAAGGAAGGCTTGATCATATTCCAGAGTGCAGGTCATGAAGGAAGGCTTGATCATATTCCAGAGTGCAGGTCATGAAGGAAGGCTTGATCATATTCCAGAGTGCAGGTCATGAAGGAAGGCTTGATCATATTCCAGAGGTCATGAAGGAAGGCTTGATCATATTCCAGAGTGCAGGTCATGAAGGAAGGCTTGATCATATTCCAGAGTGCAGGTCATGAAGGAAGGCTTGATCATATTCCAGAGTGCAGGTCATGAAGGAAGGCTTGATCATATTCCAGAGTGCAGGTCATGAAGGAAGGCTTGATCATATTCCAGAGGTCATGAAGGAAGGCTTGATCATATTCCAGAGTGCAGGTCATGAAGGAAGGCTTGATCATATTTCAGAGTGCAGGTCATGAAGGAAGGCTTGATCATATTCCAGAGTGCAGGTCATGAAGGAAGGCTTGATCATATTCCAGAGTGCAGGTCATGAAGGAAGGCTTGATCATATTCCAGAGTGCAGGTCATGAAGGAAGGCTTGATCATATTCCAGAGTGCAGGTCATGAAGGAAGGCTTGATCATATTCCAGAGTGCAGGTCATGAAGGAAGGCTTGATCATATTCCAGAGTGCAGGTCATGAAGGAAGGCTTGATCATATTCCAGAGGTCATGAAGGAAGGCTTGATCATATTCCAGAGGTCATGAAGGAAGGCTTGATCATATTCCAGAGTGCAGGTCATGAAGGAAGGCTTGTCCATATTCCAGAGTGCAGGTCATGAAGGAAGGCTTGGTCATATTCCAGAGGTCATGAAGGAAGGCTTGATCATATTCCAGAGTGCAGGTCATGAAGGAAGGCTTGATCATATTCCAGAGGTCATGAAGGAAGGCTTGATCATATTCCAGAGTGCAGGTCATGAAGGAAGGCTTGATCATATTCCAGAGGTCATGAAGGAAGACTTGATCATATTCCAGAGGTCATGAAGGAAGGCTTGATCATATTCCAGAGTGCAGGTCATGAAGGAAGGCTTGACCATATTCCAGAGTGCAGGTCATGAAGGAAGGCTTGATCATATTCCAGAGGTCATGAAGGAAGGCTTGATCATATTCCAGAGTGCAGGTCATGAAGGAAGGCTTGATCATATTCCAGAGTGCAGGTCATGAAGGAAGGCTTGATCATATTCCAGAGTGCAGGTCATGAAGGAAGGCTTGACCATATTCCAGAGTGCAGGTCATGAAGGAAGGCTTGACCATATTCCAGAGTGCAGGTCATGAAGGAAGGCTTGTACATATTCCAGAGGTCATGAAGGAAGGCTTGATCATATTCCAGAGGTCATGAAGGAAGGCTTGATCATATTCCAGAGGTCATGAAGGAAGGCTTGATCATATTCCAGAGTGCAGGTCATGAAGGAAGGCTTGTACATATTCCAGAGGTCATGAAGGAAGGCTTGATCATATTCCAGAGGTCATGAAGGAAGGCTTGTACATATTCCAGAGGTCATGAAGGAAGACTTGATCATATTCCAGAGTGCAGGTCATGAAGGAAGGCTTGTCCATATTCCAGAGTGCAGGTCATGAAGGAAGGCTTGGTCATATTCCAGAGGTCATGAAGGAAGGCTTGATCATATTCCAGAGTGCAGGTCATGAAGGAAGGCTTGTCCATATTCCAGAGTGCAGGTCATGAAGGAAGGCTTGTCCATATTCCAAAATGCAGGTCATGAAGGAAGGCTTGACCATATTCCAGAGTGCAGGTCATGAAGGAAGGCTTGACCATATTCCAGAGTGCAGGTCATGAAGGAAGGCTTGTCCATATTCCAGAGGTCATGAAGGAAGGTTTGATCATATTTCAGAGGTCATGAAGGAAGGATTGATCATATTCCAGAGGTCATGAAGGGAGGCTTGATCATATTCCAGAGGTCATGAAGGGAGGCTTGATCATATTTCAGAGGTCATGAAGGAAGGCTTGATCATATTCCAGAGTGCAGGTCATGAAGGAAGGCTTGATCATATTCCAGAGTGCAGGTCATGAAGGAAGGCTTGACCATATTCCAGAGTGCAGGTCATGAAGGAAGGCTTGATCATATTCCAGAGGTCATGAAGGAAGACTTGATCATATTCCAGAGGTCATGAAGGAAGACTTGATCATATTCCAGAGTGCAGGTCATGAAGGAAGGCTTGATCATATTCCAGAGTGCAGGTCATGAAGGAAGGCTTGATCATATTCCAGAGGTCATGAAGGAAGGCTTGATCATATTCCAGAGTGCAGGTCATGAAGGAAGGCTTGATCATATTCCAGAGTGCAGGTCATGAAGGAAGGCTTGATCATATTTCAGAGGTCATGAAGGAAGGCTTGATCATATTCCAGAGTGCAGGTCATGAAGGAAGGCTTGTCCATATTCCGGAGGTCATGAAGGAAGACTTATAATATATAATAATATATGCCATTTAGCAGACACTTTTATCCAAAGCGACTTACAGTCATGTGTGCATACATTCTACGTATGGGTGGTCCCGGGGATTGAACCCACTACCCTGGCGTTACAAGCGCCATGCTCTACCAACTGAGCTACAGAGGACTTGATCATATTCCAGAGGTCATGAAGGAAGGCTTGATCATATTCCAGAGTGCAGGTCATGAAGGAAGGCTTGACCATATTCCAGAGTGCAGGTCATGAAGGAAGGCTTGATCATATTCCAGAGGTCATGAAGGAAGGCTTGATCATATTCCAGAGTGCAGGTCATGAAGGAAGGCTTGACCATATTCCAGAGTGCAGGTCATGAAGGGAGGCTTGATCATATTCCAGAGTGCAGGTCATGAAGGAAGGCTTGATCATATTCCAGAGTGCAGGTCATGAAGGAAGGCTTGACCATATTCCAGAGTGCAGGTCATGAAGGAAGGCTTGATCATATTCCAGAGGTCATGAAGGAAGACTTGATCATATTCCAGAGGTCATGAAGGAAGACTTGATCATATTCCAGAGTGCAGGTCATGAAGGAAGGCTTGATCATATTCCAGAGTGCAGGTCATGAAGGAAGGCTTGATCATATTCCAGAGGTCATGAAGGAAGGCTTGATCATATTCCAGAGTGCAGGTCATGAAGGAAGGCTTGATCATATTCCAGAGGTCATGAAGGAAGGCTTGATCATATTCCAGAGTGCAGGTCATGAAGGAAGGCTTGATCATATTCCAGAGTGCAGGTCATGAAGGAAGGCTTGATCATATTTCAAGGTCATGAAGGAAGGCTTGATCATATTCCAGAGTGCATATTCCAGGTCATGAAGGAAGGCTTGATCCATATTCCAGAGTGCAGGTCATGAAGGAAGGCTTGATCATATTCCAGAGGTCATGAAGGAAGGCTTGATCATATTCCAGAGTGCAGGTCATGAAGGAAGGCTTGATCATATTCCAGAGGTCATGAAGGAAGGCTTGATCCATATTCCAGAGGTCATGAAGGAAGGCTTGATCATATTCCAGAGTGCAGGTCATGAAGGAAGGCTTGATCATATTCCAGAGGTCATGAAGGAAGGCTTGATCATATATTCAGGTCAGAAGGAAGAGGATCATGAAGGAAGGCTTGACCATATTCCAGAGGTCATGAAGGAAGGCTTGTCATATTCCAGAGGTCATGAAGGAAGGCTTGATCATATTCCAGAGGTCATGAAGGAAGGCTTGATCATATTCCAGAGGTCATGAAGGAAGGCTTGATCATATTCCAGAGTGCAGGTCATGAAGGAAGGCTTGATCATATTCCAGAGTGCAGGTCATGAAGGAAGGCTTGTCCATATTCCAGAGGTCATGAAGGAAGGCTTGATCATATTCCAGAGTGCAGGTCATGAAGGAAGGCTTGATCATATTCCAGAGGTCATGAAGGAAGGCTTGATCATATTCCAGAGTGCAGGTCATGAAGGAAGGCTTGATCATATTCCAGAGGTCATGAAGGAAGACTTGATCATATTCCAGAGGTCATGAAGGAAGGCTTGATCATATTCCAGAGTGCAGGTCATGAAGGAAGGCTTGATCATATTCCAGAGTGCAGGTCATGAAGGAAGGCTTGACCATATTCCAGAGTGCAGGTCATGAAGGAAGGCTTGATCATATTCCAGAGGTCATGAAGGAAGGCTTGATCATATTCCAGAGGTCATGAAGGAAGGCTTGATCATATTCCAGAGTGCAGGTCATGAAGGAAGGCTTGATCATATTCCAGAGTGCAGGTCATGAAGGAAGGCTTGATCATATTCCAGAGGTCATGAAGGAAGGCTTGATCATATTCCAGAGGTCATGAAGGAAGGCATCATATTCCAGAGGTCATGAAGGAAGGCTTGACCATATTCCAGAGTGCAGGTCATGAAGGAAGGCTTGATCATATTCCAGAGTGCAGGTCATGAAGGAAGGCTTGATCATATTCCAGAGTGCAGGTCATGAAGGAAGGCTTGATCATATTCCAGAGTGCAGGTCATGAAGGAAGGCTTGACCATATTCCAGAGGTCATGAAGGAAGGCTTGATCATATTCCAGAGGTCAGAGGTCATGAAGGAAGGCTTGATCATATTCCAGAGTGCAGGTCATGAAGGAAGGCTTGATCATATTCCAGAGGTCATGAAGGAAGGCTTGATCATATTCCAGAGGTCATGAAGGAAGGCTTGATCATATTCCAGAGGTCATGAAGGAAGGCTTGATCATATTCCAGAGTGCAGGTCATGAAGGAAGGCTTGATCCATATTCCATCAGGTCATGAAGGAAGGCTTCCAGAGGTCATGAAGGAAGGCTTGATCATATTCCAGAGTGCAGGTCATGAAGGAAGGCTTGATCATATTCCAGAGGTCATGAAGGAAGGCTTGATCATATTCCAGAGGTCATGAAGGAAGGCTTGATCATATTCCAGAGTGCAGGTCATGAAGGAAGACTTGTCCATATTCCAGAGGTCATGAAGGAAGGCTTGTCCATATTCCAGAGGTCATGAAGGAAGGCTTGACCATATTCCAGAGGTCATGAAGGAAGACTTGTCCATATTCCAGAGGTCATGAAGGAAGACTTGATCATATTCCAGAGTGCAGGTCATGAAGGAAGGCTTGATCATATTCCAGAGGTCATGAAGGAAGGCTTGTCCATATTCCAGAGTGCAGGTCATGAAGGAAGGCTTGATCATATTCCAGAGGTCATGAAGGAAGGCTTGATCATATTCCAGAGGTCATGAAGGAAGACTTGACCATATTCCAGAGGTCATGAAGGAAGGCTTGATCATATTCCAGAGTGCCTGTCATGAAGGAAGGCTTGATCATATTCCAGAGGTCATGAAGGAAGGCTTGATCATATTCCAGGGGTCATGAAGGAAGGCTTGATCATATTCCAGAGTGCAGGTCATGAAGGAAGACTTGATCATATTCCAGGGGTCATGAAGGAAGGCTTGATCATATTCCAGAGTGCAGGTCATGAAGGAAGGCTTGATCATATTCCAGAGGTCATGAAGGAAGGCTTGATCATATTCCAGAGTGCAGGTCATGAAGGAAGGCTTGATCATATTCCAGAGTGCAGGTCATGAAGGAAGGCTTGATCATATTCCAGAGGTCATGAAGGAAGGCTTGATCATATTCCAGAGTGCAGGTCATGAAGGAAGGCTTGATCATATTCCAGAGTGCAGGTCATGAAGGAAGGCTTGATCATATTCCAGAGTGCAGGTCATGAAGGAAGGCTTGATCATATTCCAGAGTGCAGGTCATGAAGGAAGGCTTGATCATATTCCAGAGGTCATGAAGGAAGGCTTGACCATATTCCAGAGGTCATGAAGGAAGGCTTGATCATATTCCAGAGTGCAGGTCATGAAGGAAGGCTTGATCATATTCCAGAGGTCATGAAGGAAGGCTTGACCATATTCCAGAGGTCATGAAGGAAGGCTTGATCATATTCCAGAGGTCATGAAGGAAGACTTGATCATATTCCAGAGGTCATGAAGGAAGGCTTGATCATATTCCAGAGGTCATGAAGGAAGGCTTGTCCATATTCCAGAGTGCAGGTCATGAAGGAAGGCTTGACCATATTCCAGAGTGCAGGTCATGAAGGAAGGCTTGATCATATTCCAGAGGTCATGAAGGAAGGATTGATCATATTCCAGAGGTCATGAAGGAAGGCTTGATCATATTCCAGAGTGCAGGTCATGAAGGAAGGCTTGATCATATTCCAGAGGTCATGAAGGAAGGCTTGATCATATTCCAGAGGTCATGAAGGAAGGCTTGATCATATTCCAGAGGTCATGAAGGAAGGCTTGATCATATTCCAGAGGTCATGAAGGAAGGCTTGATCATATTCCAGAGGTCATGAAGGAAGACTTGATCATATTCCAGAGGTCATGAAGGAAGGCTTGATCATATTCCAGAGGTCATGAAGGAAGACTTGATCATATTCCAGAGGTCATGAAGGAAGACTTGATCATATTCCAGAGGTCATGAAGGAAGACTTGATCATATTCCAGAGTCATGAAGGAAGGCTTGATCATATTCCAGAGGTCATGAAGGAAGGCTTGATCATATTCCAGAGTGCAGGTCATGAAGGAAGGCTTGATCATATTCCAGAGGTCATGAAGGAAGGCTTGATCATATTCCAGAGTGCAGGTCATGAAGGAAGACTTGATCATATTCCAGAGGTCATGAAGGAAGGCTTGATCATATTCCAGAGGTCATGAAGGAAGGCTTGATCATATTCCAGAGTGCAGGTCATGAAGGAAGGCTTGATCATATTCCAGAGGTCATGAAGGAAGGCTTGATCATATTCCAGAGTGCAGGTCATGAAGGAAGGCTTGATCATATTCCAGAGGTCATGAAGGAAGGCTTGATCATATTCCAGAGTGCAGGTCATGAAGGAAGGCTTGACCATATTCCAGAGGTCATGAAGGAAGGCTTGATCATATTCCAGAGGTCATGAAGGAAGGCTTGTCCATATTCCAGAGGTCATGAAGGAAGGCTTGATCATATTCCAGAGGTCATGAAGGAAGGCTTGATCATATTCCAGAGTGCAGGTCATGAAGGAAGGCTTGACCATATTCCAGAGGTCATGAAGGAAGGCTTGATCATATTCCAGAGTGCAGGTCATGAAGGAAGGCTTGATCATATTCCAGAGGTCATGAAGGAAGGCTTGATCATATTCCAGAGGTCATGAAGGAAGGCTTGTCCATATTCCAGAGTGCAGGTCATGAAGGAAGGCTTGATCATTAAAGTTTTTTAGCAAGCGTCTATGACAAATCAGGACAGGACGTTTCAGTGAGCAGCCATTACGAACACAGGCTGTAAAACATTGATAACTAAGGTCATTACAGAAAACACCAGACTGATACCCATCAGGATTATTTGTGAGGATTACATCAAGGAGAGTAGCCTTGTTGTTTTTAGGTTTTCAGGTTGTTTTTAAAATATATAATCGATAATATATCATCCGCAAATGTCTTTATCAGTAGGAGAGGGAAAGGCAATGGCAGCCCAAACTCTGTTGCGCGAGCAAAACTCATGCGACCACCTGACGCGATGTTATCTTCCTGGCTCATTTTTCAAAATAAAAGCCTGGAACTATGTATGAAGACTGTTGACACCTCGAGGAAGCGATAGGAAAAGGAATCTGGTTGATATCCCTTTAAATGGAGCAAAGGGAGGCTATGGAACATGGAGTTTTCAACATAGAAGCCACTTCCTGGTTTGATTTTCCTCAGGGTTTCACCTGCAATATCAGTTCTGTTATACTCACAGACAATATTTTGACCGTTTTGGAAACTTTAGAGTGTTTTCTATCCAATACTAATAATAATATGCATATATTAGCAACTGAGACTGAGGAGCTGGCCGTTTACAATGGGCAACTTTTCATCCAAGCTACTCAATACTGCCCCTGCAGCCATAAGAAGTTAACAAAGAGTTGCAGTCGGTTTTGGAATGGGTGGCCAGTAATAAACTGGTCCTGAACATCTCTAAAACTGAGAGCATTGTATTTGGTACAAATCATTCCTTAAGTGCTAGACCTCAGCTGAATCTGGTAATGAATGTTGTGGCGGTTGAACATGTTGAGGATATTGGAATCTACCTATTAGAATCTACCTATTAGAATCTAACTATTAAATCTACCTTTTATAATCTAGCTATAAGAAACTATCTATTAGAATTAGTCTGTTAGAATATACCTACTTGAATTTAACTAGTAGAATTGACCTATTAGAATCTAATAATTAGAATCTACTTTTAGGAAATCTTCCGATAAGTAGGTACCTATTATAATCTAGCTATTTGAATTTACTTATTATAATTTAGCTATTAGAATCTAGATATTACAGTATTCCTATAAGAATATTCATATTATAACTGCCTAAATCTAGCTATTTGTCACGCCCTGGCCTTAGTTATCTTTGTTTTCTTTATTATTTTGGTTAGGTCAGGGTGCGACATGGGGGATTTATGTGTTTTGTCTGGTCTTGGGATTTTTGTATGTTTATGGGGCTGTTTCCTTTCTAGGTAGTTTTGTATGTCTATGGTTGCCTAGATTGGTTCTCAATTAGAGGCAGCTGTCTATCGTTGTCTTTGATTGGGAACCATATTTAGGCAGCCATATTCTGTGGGTATTTTGTGGGTGACTGTCTTCTGTCTTAGTGTCATTGCACCAGATGGGACTGTTTCGGTTTTCACATTTGTTGTTTTTATATTTTGTGTTGTTCTCGTGTATGGTCTTTATTAAACACGTTGAACTCTAACCACGCTGCATTTTGGTCCTCCTCTCCTTCAACGGAAGAAAACCGTTACACTATTAGAATCTACATATTAGAATCTACCTATTAGAGTCTAGCTATTAGAATTGTCTTATTATTGTCTAGATACTGGAACGAATTGCTAAAATCACTGATGCTGGAGACTTATATCTCCCTCACTAACATTAAGCACCAGCTATCAGAGCAGCTCACAGATCCCTGCACCTGTGCATTGCTCATCTGTAAATAGCCAATCCAACTACCTCATCCTCATACTGTTATTTATTTTATTTTTTAAATTCTGCTTTGCACCCCAGTATCTCTACTTGCACAGTTATCTTCTGCACATCTATCACTCCAGTGTTTAATTGCTAAATTGTAATTTATAGCCTATTTATTGCCTTACCTCCCTTATATTACCTCATTTGCACACACTGTATATATACTTTTTCTACTGTGTTAATGTTTGTTTATTCCATGTGTAACTCTGTGTTGTTTATTGTGTCGCACTGGTTTGCTTTATCTTGGCCAGGTCGCAGTTCACAACTAGCCTACCAGGTTAAATAAAGGTGAAATAAAATTAAAATAAATTAATAAAATGTTAGAATCCACCTATTCGTGTCTAGATATTAGCATTTAGCTTTTAGAATCTAACTATTACAACAATTATATTATAATATACATAATAGAATCCACCTACTAGAATCTACTTATTAGAATTGTCCTTTTAGAAGGTATCTTTTAGAATCTACAACGTAGAATCAACCTATTTGAATGTAAAACTAATCTAGCTATTAGAATCTAGCTATTACAATATTCCTATTAGAATATTCATATTAGAATATCCCTATTAGAATCTAGCTATTAGAATCTACCTATTAGAAACTAGCTATTAGAATCTACCTATTAGAATCTAACAGTTATAATATAACTATTAGAATCTAACTTTTAGAGTCTACCTATTACAATCTACCTATTGGAAACAATCTATGAGAATGTTCCTATTAGAATTGACATTTTAAAATCTACCTATTAGAATATAGCTATTATAATCTACCTATTAGTGTCTAGCTATTAGAATCTCCATATCAGAATGTACCAATTAGAATATAGCTATAAGAAAAAATCTTTTAGAATGTAGCTACATTAATATGCCTATTAAAATCTAATAATACAAATGTTCTTATTAGTATCTACCTTTTAGAATCAAGTCATTAGAATCTAAAAATTTGAATCTACCTTTTAGAATCTTCCTATAAAAATGTACCTACTAGAATCTGGCTATTATAATATACCTATTCACATCTATCTATTAGAATCTACCAAGTAGAATCAGGCAATTTGAATCTACTTATTACAATCTAGCTATGACAGTCTAGCTATTCCAATCTTGCATTTAGAATCTAACAATTGGTACATAGCTATTAGAATGTACAGTTGAAGTCGGACATTTACATACACCTTAGCCAACTACATTTCAACTCAGTTTTTCACAGTTCCTGACATTTAATCCGAGTAAACATTCCCTGTCTTGGGTCAGTTAGGATAACCACTTTATTTTAAGTGAAATGTCAGAATAATAGTAGAGAGAATTATTTATTTCTGCTTTTATTTATTTCATCACATTCCCAGCGGGTCAAAGTTTACATACACTCAATTAGTATTTGGTAGCGTTGCCTTTAAATTGTTTAACTTGGGTCAAACGTTTCGGGCAGCCTTCCACAAGATTCCCACAATAAGTTGGGTGAATTTTGGCCCATTCCTCCTGACAGAGCTGGTGCAACTGAGTCAGGTTTGTAGGCATCCTTACTCACACTTTTTCAGCTCTGCCCACAAATTTTCTATAGGATTGAGGTCATTAAGTCATTTTGCAACAACTTTGGAAGTATGCTTGGGGTCATTGTCCATTTGGAAGACCCATGTGCGACCAAGCTTTAACTTCCTGACTGATGTCTTGAGATGTTGCTTCAATATATCCACATCATTTTCCATTTTCCTCATGAAGCCATCTATTTTGTGAAGTGCACCAATTCATCCTACAGCAAAGCACCCCCACAACATGATGCTGCCACCCCCGTATTTCACGGTTGGGATGTTGTTCTTCGGCTTGCAAGCCTTACCCTTTTTCCTCCAAACTTAACGATGTTCATTATGGCCAAGAGGACATTTCTCCAAAAAGTACGATCTTTGTCCCCATGTTCAGTTGCAAACCGTAGCCTGGCTTTAGCTTTTTTATGCCGGTTTTCGAGTAGTGGCTTCTTCCTTGCTGAGCAGCCTTTCAGGTTATGTCGATATAGGACTTGTTTTACTGTGGATATAGATACTTTTGTACCTGTTTCCTCCAGCATCTTCATAAGGTCCTTTGCTGTTGTTCTGGGATTGATTTGCTTTTACAGATGAACGTGGTACATTCAGGCATTTGGAAATTGTTCCCAAGGATGAACCAGACTTGTGGAGGTCTCCAATTATTTTTCTGAGGTCTTGGCTGATTTATTTTGATTTTCCCATGATGTCAAGCAAAGAGGCATTGAGTTTGAAGGTAGGCCTTGAAATACAGCCACAGGTAGACCTCCAATTGATTCAAACTATGTCAATTAGCCTATCAGAAACTTCTAAAACGATGACATAATTTTCTGGAATTTTCCAAGCTGTTTAAAGGCACAGTCAATTTAGTGTATGTAAACATCTGACCCACTGAAATTGTGATATAGTGAATTATGAAATAATCTGTCTGTAAACAATTGTGTGAAAAATGACTTGTGTCATGCATAAAGAGATGTCCTAACTGACTTGCCAAAACTATAGTTTGTTAACCAGAAATTTGTGGATTGGTTGAAAAACTAGTTTTAATGACTCTAACCTAAGTTTTGGTAAACTTCCGACTTCAATTGTAGCTATTAGATGCTAGCTATTAGAATCCAAGAATTGTAATATAACTAATAGAATCTACCTTTTATAATCTACCTATTAGAAACTATATATTAGAATGTTCCTATTAGAATCTACATTTTAGAATCTACATTTTAGAATATACCTATTAGATTCTACCTATTACTACCTAATATAACTTTTACATATAACCACTAGAATCTACCTACTATAATCTATCTATTAGAATCCATCTATTAGATCTAGCTATTAGAATCTAACAATTAGTATCTAGCTATTAGAATCTAACTATTACAACATATCTATTATGATACCTATTGGAATCAACCTATTAGAATATATAAGCTCGAGACCTTGGGTATCGACCCCGCCCTGTGCAAATGGGTCCTGGACTTCCTGACGGGCCGCCCCCAGGTGGTGAGGGTAGGAAACATCTCCATCCCGCTGATCCTCAACACTGGGGCCCCACAAGGGTGCGTTCACAGCCCTCTCCTGTACTCCTTGTTCACCCATGACTGCATGGCCATTCAGGCCTCCAACTCAATCATCAAGTATGCAGACGACACTACAGTGGTAGGCTTGATTACCAACAATGACGAGACGGCCTACAGGGAGGAGTTGAGGGCCCTCGGAGTGTGGTGTCAGGAAAATAACCTCACATTCAACGTCAACAAAACAAAGGGGATGATCGTGGACTTCAGGAAACAGGAGAGGGAGCAGCCCTCTATCCACATCGACGGGACAGTAGTCGATGCACCTGTCAGTACAGTACTGAAAAACAGCTTCAAGGCCATCAAACTGTTCAACGGCCATCACTAACATTGGGTGGCTGCTGCCAACATACTGACTCAAATCTCTAGCCACTTTAATAATTAAAAATTGGATCTAATAAATGTATCACTAGCCACTTTAAACAATGCCACTTTATATAATGTTTACATACCCTACATTATATGTATATGTATATATTGTACTCTATACCATCTACTGCATCTTGCCCATGCCGTTCGGCCATCGCTCATCCATATATTTTTATGAATTCCTTTACACTTGTGTATATAAGGTAGTTGTTGTGAAATTGCTAGATTAATTGTTAGATATTACTGCATGGTCGGAACTAAAAGCACAAGCATTTCACTACACTCGCATTAACATCTGTTAACCATGTGTATGTGACAAATGAAATTTGATTTGATTTACTAGAATCGGCCTATTATAGTCTACTTATTATAATCTACCTATTAGAATCTAGCTATTAGAAACTCCCTATAAGAATGTACCAATTAGTATCTAGCTATAAGAAAATATATATTAGAATTTAGCTTTTATAATATAGCTATTAGAATAAAAAAAAATAGAATCTACCTTTTAGAATATTCTTAGACCTATTAGAATCTAGCTATTAGAAACTCCCTATAAGAATGTACCAATTAGTATCTAGCTATAAAAAATATCTATTAGAATTTAGCTTTTATAATATAGCTATTAGAATCAAAAAATTAGAATCTACCTTTTAGAATATTCTTATACATAATAGAATCTAGCTATTATAATCTACATATTAGCATTTATCTACAGTGCCCTACGAAAGTATTCACCCCCGTTGGCATTTCTCCTATTTTGTAGCCTTATTTTGGGGGGGTTTGTATCATTTGATTTAAATAACATGCATACCACCTCGAAGATTCATAATATGTTTTGTGTGTGAAACAAACAAGAAATAAGACAAAAAAAAAACAGAAAACTTTAGCGTGCATAACTATTCACACCCCCAAAGTCAATATTTTGTAGAGCCACCTTTTGCAGCAATTAGAGCTGCAAGTCTCTTGGGGTATGATGTCTCTATAAGCTTGGCACATCTAGACACTGGAATTTTTGCCCATTCTTCAAGGCAAAACTGCTCCAGCACCTTCAAGTTGGATGGGTTCCACTGGTGTACAGCGATCTTTAAGTCATACCACAGATTCTAAATTGGATTGAGGGCTTTGACTAGGCCATTCCAAGACATTTAAATGTTTCCCCTTAAACCACGCGAGTGACTCGAGTGATCTATCTATTAGAATCTAGCTATTAGAATCTAACAATTATAATCTACCTATTAGAATCTACATTTTAGAACCTTCCTATTACAATGTACCTCTTATAATCTACCTATTAGAATCTACTTTTTAGAACCTTCCTATTACAATGTACCTCTTATAATCTACCTATTAGAATCTACATTTTAGAACCTTCCTATTACAATGTACCTCTTATAATCTACCTATTAGAATCTACTTTTTAGAACCTTCCTATTACAATGTACCTCTTATAATCTACCTATTAGAATCTACATTTTAGAACCTTCCTATTACAATGTACCTCTTATAATCTACCTATTAGAATCTACATTTTAGAACCTTCCTATTACAATGTACCTTTTATAATCTACCTATTAGAATCTACATTTTATAACCTTCCTATTACAATGTACCTCGTATAATCTACCTATTATAATCTATTTATTCTCATGTATCTATTTCAATCTAGCTATTAGAATCTACCTAATAGAATTTAGTTAGTCCAATCTTCATATTACAATATTTGTATTATAATCTAGCGACTAGAATCAGGCTATTATAACCGACCTATTAGAATCATAATTTTACAATATACAGTACACATTAAAATATTAATATTAGAATCTACCTATTAGAATCTAGCTATTAGAACTGTCACGCCCTGACCGTAGAGAGTGTTTTATGACTCTATTTTAGTTTGGTCAGGGTGTGATTTGGGTGGGCAGTCTATGTCCTATGTTCTATGATGTCTTGGCCTGGTATGGTTCTCAATCAGGGACAGCTGTCTATCATTGTCTCTGATTGAGAACCATACTTAGGTATCCTTTTCCCCCACCTGTTTTGTGGGAAGTTAACTTTTACTTTGTTCAGGGTCCAAAGCTTCACGGTTTGGTTTTGTTCTTTGTTTTGTCTGTGTCATTTTTAATAAAGAGAAAATGTACACTTACCATGCTGCACCTTGGTCCATTCCTTCAGCCAGCCGTGACAAGAACCTACCTCTTAGAATCTACCTATTAGAACCTACCTCTTAGAATCTACCTATTAGAACCTACCTCTTAGAATCTACCTATTAGAACCTACCTCTTAGAATCTACCTATTAGAATCTACCTATTAGAATCTTCCTTTTAGAATATACCTATTAGAACCTACCTCTTAGAATCTACCTATTAGAATCTACCTATTAGAATCTACCTATTAGAATCTACCTATTAGAATCTACCTATTAGAATCTACCTATTAGAATATACCTATTAGAATCTACCTATTAGAATCTTCCTTTTAGAATATACCTATTAGAATTTTGCTATTATATCCTACCAATTAGAATCTACCTATCAGAATTTACTTATGATGATATAAACGATTATAATTTTGCTATTAGAATATTCCTATTAGAATCTAGCAATTTTAATCTATCTATTAGAATCTTCCTATTATAGTCTACCTATTAGACTTGTCATATTATAATCTAGCTATTTGAATTCACATGTTAGAATCTAGGTAATAGAATGTACCTATTAGAATTAAACAATTAGAATCTAGCTATTAGAGTCTACCTATCATAGTCTACCTATTGGACTTTTCCTATTAAAATCTAGCTTTTAGAATCTACCTATTATAATCTTCCTTTTAGAATCTACCTATTATAATGTTGCTATTATAACCTAAAAATTATAATCTACCTATTATAATTTATTTATGAGTATCTACCTATTAGACTCTAGCTATTATAATATTCCTATTAGTTTCTAGCTATTACAATCTAGCTATTATAATCTATTCTGTTCAATTACAAAATCTGCGAACCCTTTCTTACCTGAGATCTTTTCCAGAAGGTTGTTGATGTAATATAATACTGCATTACACAACAAAGCTTTTGATGTAAAAGACAAAAAAAAATCAAAACCTGAATGTTTATTAGGAAGTGTTAATTAAACTGACAAGAGGTTTGGCTGTGATCGGAGTGGAAACTGCCACACGCAGCTCACCAGGCAGGACATGGTATTATTGTTTTGTTAATGACACTACACACCTTCATAAAACACCCGGCTGTCGAAGACTCTGACCGCAGCTCAGCATGAATCAGAACAGTCATTAAGGATGTTATTTTATGGTGCTGTGAAAGGAGATCAGCTATCTGTGGAATCTGCAGTCTATTAGAGTCCAATTAGAGTGTTGTTTGTTTTCTTTTAAGGTTCTGTCTGTTTTCTAACAGTCATGTATGTTGTCTATTAGACTCATGTCTGTTTTCTACTAGAGCCCTGGCTGTTTTCTATTAGAGTCATGTCTGTTTTCTACTAGAGCCCTGGCTGTTTTCTATTAGAGCCTTGTCTGTTTTTTACTAGAGCCCTGGCTGTTTTCTATTAGAGTCCTTTATGTTTTCTACTAGAGCCCTGGCTGTTTTCTATTAGAGTCCTTTATGTTTTCTATTGAAGTTCTGTTTGGTTTATGTTAATCCTGACTGTTCTCTGGCTGTTTGCCACCCTCTGCTATCTGTTTGTTACATAGTC
>NW_025745759.1:367500-370000 GCF_021184085.1 Oncorhynchus gorbuscha | reverse complement strand
CTGCTGGGGTTTGGATGTAGAGGCTGCTGGGGTTTGGATGTAGAGGCTGCTGGGGTTTGGATGTAGAGACTGCTGGGGTTTGGATGTAGAGGCTGATGGGGTTTGGATGTAGAGGCTGCTGGTGTTTGGATGTAGAGGCTGCTGGGGTTTGGATGTAGAGGCTGCTGGGGTTTGGATGTAGAGGCTGCTGGGGTTTGGATGTAGAGGCTGCTGGGGTTTGGATGTAGAGGCTGATGGGGTTTGGATGTAGACATGATCATCAGGGTTATATAGGAGACAGGATCATCAGGGTTATATAGGAGACATGATCATCAGGGTTATATAGGAGACAGGATCATCAGGGTTATATAGGAGACAGGATCATCAGGGTTATATAGGAGACAGGATCATCAGGGTTATATAGGAGACATGATCATCAGGGTTATATAGGACATAGGATCATCAGGGTTATATAGGAGACAGGATCATCAGGGTTATATAGGAGACATGATCATCAGGGTTATATAGGAGACAGGATCATAAGGGTTAGATGGTAATATAGGAGACAGGATCATCAGGGTTGTATAGGAGACAGGATCATCAGGGTTAGATGGTAATATAGGAGACAGGATCATCAGGGTTGTATAGGAGACAGGATCATCAGGGTTGTATAGGAGACAGGATCATCAGGGTTGTATAGGAGACATGATCATCAGGATTATATAGGAAACATGATCATCAGGATTAGAGGGTAATATAGGAGACAGGATTAATATAATAATAATAATAATAATAATATATGCCATTTAGCAGACGCTTTTATCCAAAGCGACTTACAGTCATGTGTGCATACATTCTACGTATGGGTGGTCCCGGGGATCGAACCCACTACCCTGGCGTTACAAGCACCATGCTCTACCAACTGAGCTACAGAAGGACCACAGATTAGAGGGTAATATAGGACACATGATCATCGGGGTTATATAGGAGACAGGATCATCAAGGTTATATAGGAGACAGGATTATAGGGTAATATAGGAGACATTATCATCAGGGTTATATAGGAGACAGGATCATAAGGGTTATATAGGAGACATGATCATCAGGGTTATATAGGAGACATGATCATCAGGGTAATATAGGAGACATGATCATCAGGGTTATATAGGAGACATGATCATCAGGGTTATATAGGAGACATGATCATCAGGGTTATATAGGAGACATGATCATCAGGGTTATATAGGAGACATGATCATCAGGGTTATATAGGAGACATGATCATCAGGGTTATATAGGAGACATGATCATCAGGGTTATATAGGAGACATGATCATCAGGGTTATATAGGAGACAGGATCATAAGGGTTAGATGGTAATATAGGAGACATGATCATCAGGGTTATATAGGAGACAGGATCATCAGGGTTATATAGGAGAAATTATCATCAGGGTTATATAGGAGACATGATCATCAGGGTTATATAGGAGACAGGATCATAAGGGTTAGATGGTAATATAGGAGACATGATCATCAGGGTTATATAGGAGACAGGATCATCAGGGTTATATAGGAGACAGGATCATCAGGATTATATAGGAGACAGGATCATCAGGGTAATATAGGAGACATGATCATCAGGGTTATATAGGAGACAGGATCATCAGGATTATATAGGAGACAGGATCATCAGGGTTAGAGGTTCATAATCCTGTTGGGGAATTGTGAGCTACTCCCAGTCACACATGTTTACAATCTGTTAAAAATGTTACATTTCATTCATATGATGATACTATTATATACAGTGCCTTGCGAAAGTATTCGGCCCCCTTGAACTTTGCGACCTTTTGCCACATTTCAGGCTTCAAACATAAAGATATAAAACTGTATTTTTTTGTGAAGAATCAACAACAAGTGGGACACAATCATGAAGTGGAACGACACTTCGAACTTTTTTAACAAATCAAAAACTGAAAAATTGGGCGTGCAAAATTATTCAGCCCCCTTAAGTTAATACTTTGTAGCGCCACCTTTTGCTGCGATTACAGCTGTAAGTCGCTTGGGGTATGTATCTATCAGTTTTGCACATCGAGAGACCGACTTACAGCTGTAATTACAGTCAAATGTTATTGCTATGCAGGAATCCCTTGCTGATTTAAAACTTTTGCTTAATAATGGCAAAACTAAAATACATGTTATTTTTGATTAAACTCTCATTAGAAGGTTTCAGATGAACTTAATGTTCAGTCATTAGATGGTTCTCAAATCGAACGTGTTCCTGCATATAAATACATTATAATAATTAATTAATTAATACATGCATTTGGATTGATATTGATTTGACGTTTAAAAAACATATAGAGTTATATATAGTTGGTTAAGAAACTGCGGTTTGAAGTTGTATTTTTCTACAGATGGTTGAAGAGCCCTTCGTTTTGTTATAGGTGACAGTTCTGATACTCATCACTGTATCAGAAGGTTGACTAGACTTCGCTAAAGACCTGTCGTTCCCTACATTAC
>NW_025745759.1:347500-365000 GCF_021184085.1 Oncorhynchus gorbuscha | reverse complement strand
CGCCCCCGGCAAGATGCCGCCCCGGGCGGCTGCCCACGTTGCCTATAAATCAAAACAAATCAAATTTTATTTGTCACATATCCATGGTTAGCAGATGTTAATGCGAGCGTAGCGAATCAACTATTGAAGACTACCAGAACCCACTGGATTCTCCAATTACATTGAATGAACTACAGGACAAAATACAAACCCTCCAACCTAAAAAGGCCTGTAGTGTTGATTGTATCCTCAATGAAATTATAAAATATAGAGACCACAAATTCCAATTGGCTAAAACTCTTCAACATCATCCTTGGCTCTGGCATCTTCCCCAATATTTGCAACAAAGGACTGGTCAACCAAATCCACAAAAGTTGAGACAAATTTGGCCCCCTTTAACTACCATGGGATATGAATCAACAGCAACCTTGGGAAAATTGTCTGCAGACTTGTACATTTCCTCAGTGAAAACAATGTACTGAGCAAATGTCAAATGTCTTTCTACCAAATTACCGTATGACAGACCACGTATTCAACTTGCACACCATAATTGACAAACAAAAAACAAAACAAAGGAAAAGTCTTCTCATGCTTTGTTGATTTCATAAAAGCTTTTGACTCAATTTGGCATGAGGGTCTGTTATACAAATTGATGGAAAGGGGTGCTGGGGGCAAAACCTACAACATTATAAAATCCATGTACACAAACAACAAGTGTGTGGTTAAAATAGGTTAAAAAAAACATACCCATTTCTTTCCACAAGGCCGTGGGGTGAGACAGGGTTGCAGCTTAAGCCCCACCCTCTTCAATATATATATCAATGAATTGGTGAGGGCACTTGTCACGAGTCCGACCGAGGGTGTTTCCCCTTCCCAGGTGGGTGGAGCTCGGCGGTCGTCGTCACCGGCCTATTAGCTGCCACTGATTGTTTTTCCTCCCCCTCCTTGTATGTTTAGTGGTAGCACCTGTTCATGTTTAATTAGTTTGACTTTATTAGACAGCCGGCCCGCCTGGTTGTTGTGCGGGATTATTTCTATGTAACCTTCGGCTCTGTTGTAGAGGTACGTGTTAGTGCCTAGTCGTGATTTTTTTCCATTGTACTTTTTGATTCCCTGTGGTTGGGAACGTTACTTTTGTGAGCACCCTGTGGTGCGGTGCGTTGGTGCTATTAAAAGACGCACAGCATTTAACTCTGTCTCCTGCATTTGACTCCACACCCACGACACCCGGAGCATTACAGCACTAGAACAGTCTGCAGCACCCAGCCTCACCCTACTAGAATCTGAAGTCAAATATCTACTGTTTGCTGATGATCTGCTTCTTCGGTCCCCAACCAAGGAGGGCCGAGAGCAGCACCTAGATCTGTCCCCAACCAAGGAGGGCCTACAGCAGCACCTAGATCTGTCCCCAACCAAGGAGGGCCTACAGCAGCACCTAGATCTTTCCCCAACCAAGGAGGGCCTACAGCAGCACCTAGATCTGTCCCCAACCAAGGAGGGCCTACAGCAGCACCTAGATCTGTCCCCAACCAAGGAGGGCCTACAGCAGCACCTAGATCTGTCCCCAACCAAGGAGGGCCTACAGCAGCACCTAGATCTGTCCCCAACCAAGGAGGGCCTACAGCAGCACCTAAATCTGTCCCCAACCAAGGAGGGCCAACAGCAGCACCTAGATATTCTGCATAGATTCTGTCAGACCTGGGCCCTGACAGTAAATCTCAGTAAGACAAAAATAATGATGTTCCAAAAAAGGTCCAGTTGCCAGGACCACAAATACAAATTCCATCTAGACACCGTTGACCTAGAGCACACAAAAAACTATACATACCTCGGCCTAAACATCTACGCCACAGGTAATCCACAAAGCTGTGAACAAGTTGTGAGAGAAGGTAAGAAGGGCCTTCTATAACATCCAAAGGAACATACAATTCGACATACCAATTAGGATCTGTCTAAAAATACTTTAATCAGTTATAGAACCCATTGCCCTTTATGGTTGTGAGGTCTGGGGTCCACACACCGACCAAGAATTCACAAAATGGGATAAACACCAAATTGAGACTTTGCATGCAGAATTCTGCAAAAAAATATCCTCTGGATTAGGCCAATTCCCGCTAGTTATCAAAATCTAGAAAGGAGATGATAAATTCACCTAAAAGAAAGCAATTCCTAAACCTTCCATAACAAAGCCATCACCTACATAGAGATTAACATGGAGAAGAGTCCCCTAAGCAAGTTGGACACAATTAGAACTTAAAAGATAATTGCTTGACACATTTGAAAATATTTACGAAAAAACAAAACAGAGCAAACTAGAATGCAATTTGGTCCTAAACAGAGAGTACACAGTGGCAGAATACCTGACCACTGTGACTGACCCAAACTTAAGGTAAGTTTTGACTACGTACAAACTCAGTGAGCATAGCCTTGCTATTGAGAAAGGCCGCGGTAGGCAGACCTTACTCTCATGAGAAGACAGGCTATGTGCACACTGCCCATAAAATTAGGTGGAAACTGAACTTTCTAATCTCCTGCCAAGTGTATGACCATATTAGAGACACAAATTTCCCTCAGACTACACAGATCTACAATAAATTTTAAAACAAATCTATCTCCCATATCAATTGGGTGAAAACCTCACAGCAACGATATTTGTGACCGGTTTCCACAAGAAAAGGGCAACTAGTGTGAGAGACGCAGACTCGGTCTCAACCTTTAAGTCTTTACTGAAGACTCATCTCTTCAGTAGGTCCTATGATTGAGTGTAGTCTGGCCCAGGAGTGTGAAGGTGAACGAAAAGGCACTGGAGCAACGAACCGCCCTTGCTGTCTCTACCTGGCTGGTTCCCCTCTCTCCACTGGGATTCTCTGCCTCTAACCCTCACTTGAGTGGGTTGAGTCACTGAAGTGGACTTTCTGTCTGGGTTGCCCCCCCCCCCCTTGGGTTGTGCCGTGGCGGAGATCTTTGTGGGCTATACTCAGCCTTGTCTCAGGATGGTAAGATGGTGGCTGAAGATATCCTTCTAGTGGTGTGGGGGCTGTGCTTTGGCAAAGTGGGTGGTGTTATATCCTGCCTGTTTGGCCCTGTCTGGGGGTATCATCGGATGGGGCCACAGTGTCTCCTGACCCCTCCTGTCTCAACCTCCAGTATTAATGCTGCAGTAGTTTATGTGTCGGGGGGCTAGGGTCAGTCTGTTATATCTGGAGTATTTCTCCTGTCTTATCCGGTATCCTGTATGAATTTAAGTATGCTCTCTCTCATTCTCTCTTTCTCTCTCTCAGAGGACCTGAGCCCTAAGACCATGCCTCGGGACTACATGATAACTCCTTGTTGTCCCCAGTTCACCTGGCCGTGCTGCTGCTCCAGTTTCAACTGTTCTGCCTGCGGCTATGGAACCCTGACCTATTCACTGTGATTACTATTATTTGACCCTGCTGGTCATTTTTGAATATTTGAACATCTTGGCCATTCTCTGTTATAATCTCTACCCGGCACAGCCAGAAGAGGACTGGCCACCCCTCATAGTCTGGTTCCTCTCTAGGTTTCTTCCTAGGTTTTGGCCTTTCTAGGGAGTTTTTCCTAGCTACCATGCTTCTACACCTACATTGCTTGCTGTTTGGGGTTTTAAGCTGGGTTTCTGTACAGCACTTTGAGATATCAATCAGCTGATGTACGAAGGCCTATATAAATACATTTGATTTGATTTTGTGAAGAACCAACACAATTGTAAATACAACCCATATTTATGTTTATTCATTTGTACTTTAACAATTTTCACGTCATTACAACATTGTATATCGACATAATATGACATTTGTAATGTCTTTATTCTTTTGGAAATTTTGTGAGTGTAATATTTAATGTGCAATTTGTTTGTTTATTTCACTTTTGTTTATTATCTTGTTCACTTACATTGGCAAAGTAAACATATGTTTCCCATGCCTATAAAGCCCTTAAATTGATCATTGAAATAGAATTGAGAGAGAGAGAGAGAGAGAGAGAGAGAGAGAGAGAGAGAGAGAGAGAGAGAGAGAGATTTGAGTCAAATGTGGTGCAGTATGTAGGGAATAGGGTGCAATTTGGGACACGCATGCAAAGGGAATGACAGGAAAACGACAGTCAACCATGAATCATTACAAACAACTCTTTAATAGTCCTCCACCGTCATTACCTGCTCTGACTGATCCATTACCGCCTGATTTATGACCTTCTTGTACTCTGCTGCCTGTGTTGGCACACAGGTTCTCTATTGGCAAGAAGAATAAGTGAAGAAAGTGGGTGGGGGGTGGATAAAAGTGTCTGCTAAATGACTAAAATGTAAAAGTGCCAAAAAATGTACAGTGACAAAAACGAGAGGGGTAGAGAGAGAAAGAGAGAGGAGAGGAGAGAGGGAGGAGAGAGAGCGGAGAGAGCAGTGATTAGACAGAGAGAGAGAGAGATGAGAGAGGAGAGAGGGGAAAGAGAGAGAAAGAGAGAGAGAGAAAGAGAGGGAGAGAGAGAGAGAGAGAGAGAGAGAGAGAGAGAGAGAGAGAGAGAGAGAGAGAGAGAGAGAGAGAGAGAGAGAGAGAGAGAGAGAGAGAGAGAGAAAGAGAGAGAGAGAGAGAGAGAGAGAGAGAGAGAGAGAGAGAGAGAGAGAGAGAGAGAGAGAGAGAGAGAGAGAGAGAGAGAGAGAGAGAGAGAAAGGAGAGAGGGAGAAGAGAGAGAGGAGAGAGCAGTGATTCGATAGAGAGAGAGAGAGATGAGAGAGGAGAGAGGGGAAAGAGAGAGAAAGAGAGAGAGAAAGAGAGAGAGAAAGAGAGAGAGAGAGAGAGAGAGAGAGAGAGAGAGAGAGAGAGAGAGAGAGAGAGAGAGAGAGAGAGAGAGAGAGAGAGAGAGAAAGAAAGAAAGAAAGAAAGAAAGAAAGAAAGAAAGAAAGAAAGAAAGAGACAGAGAGAAAGAGAGAGAGAAAGAGAGAGAGAGATGAGAGAGAAAGAGAGAGAGAGAGAGAGAGAGAGAGAAAGAGAGAGAGAGAGAGAGAGAGAAAGGAGAGAGGGAGAAGAGAGAGAGGGGAGAGCAGTAATTAGACAGTGAGAGAGATAGAAAGAAAGAAAGAAAGAAGGAAAGAAAGAAAGAAAGAGAGAGAGAGAAAGAGAGAGAGAGAGAGAAAGAGAAAGAGAAAGAGTGAGAGGGGGGATCAGAGGTGGAGAGGGAACATCAAGAGAATGGATCAAAACATATTGGTCATCCCAAGTTCAACCTCTTTCCCCTGCTGTGATGGTCCAGGCCAGGGAGGATCTGCCTCACTGGTTAACCCAATGACCCCCATTCCCCCAGATCCCCAGACCCACAGCCCAGGGCTGGGCACCGCTCCAGCTTTCTGTCCAAATTACCAGCTCCGCTCCACGGACGACTGGCGGCTAGCTAGCAGGGTGAAGAGATCTCACCCCCTCACCTCTCCCCCATCCTCCCCCCTGGCTGCCCCTGCTCAGAGCCGATGGAGCGTCGCGGATAGCCCTGGGCTGCACCTGGATTCCCTCTACCCCTGGTTCACACAGAGAGAGACCAGACCCCCCTGTTGATGTCATGGGTTGGGCCTCAGAGAGAGCTCTCTCGGAGAGAGTACAGTATAGCAAATATGTTACAATCTAGGGTTGTAAAGATTATAACTTTTTCCCATTTCAAATTGGGGATTAACAAAGCATTATCTCATCTTATTGTTCTTATTGTTCAAGGAACATGAATCAACTACTAGTTTAGATGACAGCTAATCAGCTTGTTATCCACCTCAACATGTAGGATCAGTAGAGATAAATGATGATCCTGGATCAACACAGCTAAATAATGATCAAGGATCAACACAGTTATATGATGATCTAGGGTCAATACAGCTAAATAATGATCTAGGATCAACACAGCTAAATTGATGATCTAGGATCAACACAGCTGAATAATGATCAACACAGCTAAATTAATGATCTAGGATCAACAAAGCTAAATAATGATCTAGGATCAACACAGCTAAATAATGATCTAGGATCAACAAAGCTAAATAATGATCTATGATCAACACAGCTAAATAATGATCTATGATCAACAAAGCTAAATAATGATCTATGATCAACACAGCTAAATAATGATCTATGATCAACAAAGCTAAATAATGATCTATGATCAACACAGCTACATAATGATCGAGGATCAACACAGCTAAACTAGGATCTAGGATCAACACAGCTAAATGATGATCTAGGATCAACACAGCTAAATGATGATCTAGGATCAACACAGATGAATAATGATCTAGGATCAACACAGTCATATGGTGATCTAGGATCAACACAGCTGAATAATGATCTAGGGTAAATAAAGCTGTATAATGATCTAGGATCAACACAGCTAAATGATGATCTAGGATAAACACAGCTAAATAATGATCCTGGATCAACACAGCTGAATAATGATCTAGGATCAACACAGCTGTATAATGATCTAGGGTCAACACAGCTAAATGATGATCTAGGATCTACACAGCTGTATAATGATCTAGGGTCAATACAGCTAACTAATGATCTATGATCAACACAGCTGAATAATGATCTAGGACACATATGTCAGAGTCAAGGCCCGCGGGCCACATCCGGCCCGCGAGAAGGTTTTTTACGGCCCCTGGGATGATCTTGATTTATTATTAGAACCGGCCCGCAGACCGCAGCAAGCCGGCAGCCCGCAGATCTTTTACACGCACCAATACTACATTTCCCACAATGCAACGGTGATGCACCGAGCAGTAGGCTGCTTCATTTCAATATTTATTGGCACAGCAGTTGTCAGCATCACAGTAAAATTAACTTTCAGATACCCATCAAAAATGGCAAAACGGAAGGTGGACACTGAGAACCGGGGGTTTCAAACAAGGTGGGAGTCGGAGTATTTGTTCACGGAGGTAGCTGGAAAACCTGTGTGTCTTCTGTGTGGAGAAAGTGTGGCGGTACTGAAAGAGTATAATCTGAGACGACATTATGAAACGAAACACGCGGACAAAAACAAGAATATGGACATGGAACAAAGGCTACAAAAGGCAGAGGAATTAAAACGAGGCCTCAAATCTCGACAGGCTCTGTTCAAAAAAGCCAAATCACAAGGCCAGGCTGCTGTCAAGGCCAGTTTTATTTTGGCAGAAGAGATCGCTAAATCAGCCCGGCCATTTACGGAGGGGGATTTCATCAAAAACTGCATGATTAAAGTTTGTGACGAAGTTTGCCCAGAAAAAAGGCAACTCTTTAAATGTGAGTCTGAGCAGAAACACCATTGCCGAGAGAGTAGACCAGTTGTCCATCAATCTAAAAGAGCAGCTTGTGAAAAAGGGAAAAGATTTCATTGCATATTCCTTGGCTGTGGATGAGAGCACCGACATTTCTGACATTGCCCAGTTGTCAATTTTCATCCGCGGAGTGGACTCCAGCCTAAGCGTGACAGAGGAGTTTTTGGCTTTACGTCCTATGCATGGCACAACTACGGGGCATGATTTGTATGAAGAGGTGTCAAGATGTGTAAATGAGATGGAGCTGCCTTGGGAAAAACTCGTGGGTTTGACAACCGACGGAGCACCTGCGATGTGTGGACACAGGAGCGGACTGGTGGCGAAGATACGGGAAAAGATGCAAGAGGAAAACGCGACAGGTGAGCTGACAGCTTATCATTGTATCATACACCAGGAAGCGTTGTGCGGTAAAGCCTTGAAAATGGAGCATGTAATGAGCATCATCACGCGCACAGTTAACTTTATCAGAGCCAAAGGTTTGAATCACCGCCAGTTCAAGGCATTTCTGACGGAGTTAGAAACGGAGCATGGTGATTTGCCTTATCACACAGAGGTGCGATGGCTAAGCCAGGGAAAGGTGCTTCAAAGATGTTTCGAGCTTCGTGAGGAGATTTGTCTGTTCTTGGACAGCAAAGGGAAAGACACAACACAACTCCGAGACGAAATGTTTCTGTGTGAAATGGCTTTTCTGTGTGACATTACGAGTCATCTGAATGCAATGAACTTGCAGCTGCAGGGTCGGGATTGTGTCATCTCTGATATGTACAGTACAGTGAAGGCATTTAAAACCAAACTGACTCTGTGGGAGACGCAGATGCGGAAAGAAAATTTGAGCCACTTTCCCAGCTGCCAGACCATGAAAGAGAAGCTCTCTACCAGTGCGTTCCCGAGCGCACAGTTGGCTGATAAAATAGGTATGCTTGCCGCTGACTTTCGACGCCGATTTGCTGACTTTGAAGCACAAAAAAGCAGGTTGGAACTGCTCGGTAACCCATTTGCTGTTGACGTGGAAAGCTCACCACCAAACCTCCAAATGGAGTTGATTGACCTCCAATGCAATGATGCACTGAGGGCAAAATATGCGGCAGTGGGTGCTGCGGAGTTCGCCCGTTTCCTCCCCGACACAATGCCCCAGCTGCGCATCCAGGCTGCTCAAACGTTGTCTATGTTTGGCAGCACATACCTGTGTGAACAACTGTTTTCTTTGATGAACTTGAACAAAACATCACACAGAAGTCGACTTACTGCTGAACACCTCCACTCAATTCTGAGGATTTCCTCAGCTCAGAGCCTTACCCCGAACATTGATGAACTTGTGGAAAAGATGGGACACCACCAAGTATCACCCTCAACCTCAAACAAGTGAACATTACTGTGCAATCACATATTTAGAGTTTTTACTCAGTTCAAGTTTAAAAGTTAAAGTTTAATATTTGTTTTCACTGCATGTTACTTCTCCTTAAACAAAGTGTTGTTTTTGATTAATAGATTTTTGCACTTTATTTTATTGTATTTCAATCCAATTATATTTTAAAAATATTTCAGTTGAGTGGATGATAGAAAATTGCTATTATTGTTTTTTTCTTTGAAGTAAATTTAGCCCACTTTTGCTAAAATAGAAAATATAGGCTACTGATGGTGCCTTGAATACCGGTTTCTTTCATTTAATGTTCATGTTATGGGGATTTTTATAAAAAGGAAATTTGTCTTTTGTGTCTGTTGAAAATTAAAGATTACTGACAGAGCCATAAGAAAATATTGCTTTATTTATCGGATCATATTGGAATATATTTGTTAGGTTTTCAGTAGGTTCAATTAGGTTCACTAGACTATATGCGTCATTTAAAAAATTTTCAATGAACATTCGAACAGTCCGGCCCTCGGCTTGTAGCTAAATTTTTTATTTGGCCCTCCGTCCATTTGACTTTGACACCCCTGATCTAGGATCTACACAGCTGTATAATGATCTAGGATCTACACAGCTAAATAACAGCTAAATAATGATCTAGGATCAACACAGCTGTATAATGATTTAGGATCTACAAAGCTAAATGATGATCTAGCATCAACACAGCTAAATGATTATCTATGATCAACATAGCTAAATAATGATCTAGGGACAATACAGCTGAATAATGATCTATGATCAACACAGCTGAATGATAACATCAGTATGCATTATCAGGAAGCAGTACCAGTATTTTTTTTACCTTTATTTAACTAGGCAAGTCAGTTAAGAACAAATTCTTATTTTCAATGACGGCCTAGGAACAGTGGGTTAACTGGTCTAGGAACAGTGGGTTAACTGGTCTAGGAACAGTGGGTTAACTGGTCTAGGAACAGTGGGGTTAACTGGTCTAGGAACAGTGGGTTAACTGGTCTAGGAACAGTGGGTTACCTGGTCTAGGAACAGTGGGTTACCTGGTCTAGGAACAGTAGGTTAACTGGTCTAGGAACAGTGGGTTAACTGCTTGTTCAGGGGCAGAACGACAGCCGGGGCTTTGAACTTGAAACTTTTCGGTTACTAGTCCAATGATCTAAACACTAGGCTACCCTGCCCCCTCTACACTCTAACCACTAGGCTACCCTGCCACCTCTACACTCTAACCACTAGGCTACCCTGCCCCCTCTACACTCTAACCACTAGGCTACCCTGCCACCTCTACACTCTAACCACTAGGCTACCCTGCCCCCTCTACACTCTAACCACTAGGCTACCCTGCCACCTCTACACTCTAACCACTAGGCTACCCTGCCACCTCTACACTCTAACCACTAGGCTACCCTGCCACCTCTACACTCTAACCACTAGGCTACCCTGCCACCTCTACACTCTAACCACTAGGCTACCCTGCCACCTCTACACTCTAACCACTAGGCTACCCTGCCACCTCTACACTCTAACCACTAGGCTACCCTGCCACCTCTACACTCTAACCACTAGGCTACCCTGCCACCTCTACACTCTAACCACTAGGCTACCCTGCCCCCTCTACACTCTAACCACTAGGCTACCCTGCCACCTCTACACTCTAACCACTAGGCTACCCTGCCACCTCTACACTCTAACCACTAGGCTACCCTGCCACCTCTACACTCTAACCACTAGGCTACCCTGCCACCTCTACACTCTAACCACTAGGCTACCCTGCCACCTCTACACTCTAACCACTAGGCTACCCTGCCCCCTCTACACTCTAACCACTAGGCTACCTGCCTCCCCTACACTCTAACCACTAGGCTACCCTGCCACCCCTACACTCTAACCACTAGGCTACCCTGCCCCCTCTACACTCTAACCACGAGGCTACCTGCCTCCCCTACACTCTAACCACTAGGCTACCCTGCCACCTCTACACTCTAACCACTAGGCTACCCTGCCCCCTCTACACTCTAACCACTAGGCTACCCTGCCACCTCTACACTCTAACCACTAGGCTACCCTGCCACCTCTACACTCTAACCACTAGGCTACCCTGCCACCTCTACACTCTAACCACTAGGCTACCCTGCCACCTCTACACTCTAACCACTAGGCTACCCTGCCACCTCTACACTCTAACCACTAGGCTACCCTGCCACCTCTACACTCTAACCACTAGGCTACCCTGCCCCCTCTACACTCTAACCACTAGGCTACCCTGCCACCTCTACACTCTAACCACTAGGCTACCCTGCCACCTCTACACTCTAACCACTAGGCTACCCTGCCACCTCTACACTCTAACCACTAGGCTACCCTGCCACCTCTACACTCTAACCACTAGGCTACCCTGCCCCCTCTAAACTCTAATCACTAGGCTACCCTGCTGCCCCTCTACACTCTAACCACTAGGCTACCCTGCCCCCTCTACACTCTAACCACTAGGCTACCCTGCCCCCTCTACACTCTAACCACTAGGCTACCCTGCCCCCTCTACACTCTAATCACTAGGCTACCCTGCTGCCCCTCTACACTCTAACCACTAGGCTACCCTGCCACCCCAGCAGTATCAGTATGAAGTATCAGGAAGCTGTATTAGGAAGCAGAGTCAGAACACAGTATCAGGAAGCTGTATTAGGAAGCAGAGTCAGAACACAGTATCAGGAAGCAGTATTAGGAAGCAGAGTCAGAACACAGTATCAGAAAGCAGTATTAGGAAGCAGTATCAAGAAGCAGAGTCAGAACACAGTATCAGGAAGCTGTATTAGGAAGCAGTATCAAGAAGCAGAGTCAGAACACAGTATCAGGAAGCAGTATCAAGAAGCAGAGTCAGAACACAGTATCAGGAAGCTGTATTAGGAAGCAGTATCAAGAAGCAGAGTCAGAACACAGTATCAGGAAGCAGTATTAGGAAGCAGTATCAAGAAGCAGAGTCAGAACACAGTATCAGGAAGCTGTATCAGGAAGCAGAGTCAGAACACAGTATCAGGAAGCAGTATTAGGAAGCAGTATCAAGAAGCAGAGTCAGAACACAGTATCAGGAAGCTGTATCAGGAAGCAGAGTCAGAACACAGTATCAGGAAGCAGTATTAGGAAGCAGTATCAAGAAGCAGAGTCAGAACACAGTATCAGGAAGCTGTATCAGGAAGCAGAGTCAGAACACAGTATCAGGAAGCTGTATCAGGAAGCAGAGTCAGAACACAGTATCAGGAAGCTGTATCAGGAAGCAGAGTCAGAACACAGTATCAGGAAGCTGTATCAGGAAGCAGTATCAGGAAGCAGAGTCAGAACACAGTATCAGGAAGCTGTATCAGGAAGCAGTATCAGGAAGCAGAGTCAGAACACAGTATCAGGAAGCAGTATCAGGAAGCAGTATCAGGAAGCAGAGTCAGAACACAGTATCAGGAAGCAGTATCAGGAAGTAGTATCAGAACACAGTATCAGGAAGCAGTATCAGGAAGCAGTATCAGGAAGCAGAGTCAGAACACAGTATCAGGAAGCAGAGTCAGAACACAGTATCAGGAAGCAGAGTCAGAACAGAGTATCAGGAAGCAGAGTCAGAACACAGTATCAGGAAGCAGAGTCAGAACACAGTATCAGGAAGCAGAGTCAGAACACAGTATCAGGAAGCAGTATCAGGAAGCAGTATCAGGAAGCAGAGTCAGAACACAGTATCAGGAAGCAGTATCAGGAAGCAGTATCAGGAAGCAGTGTCAGAACACAGTATCAGGAAGCAGTATCAGGAAGCAGTATCAGGAAGCATAGTCAGAACACAGTATCAGGAAGCAGAGTCAGAACACAGTATCAGGAAGCAGTATCAGGAAGCAGAGTCAGAACACAGTATCAGGAAGCAGTATCAGGAAGCAGTATCAGGAAGCAGAGTCAGAACACAGTATCAGGAAGCAGTATCAGGAAGCAGTATCAGGAAGCAGTATCAGGAAGCTGTATTAGGAAGCAGTATCAGGAAGCAGAGTCAGAACACAGTATCAGGAAGCAGAATCAGGAAGCAGTATCAGGAAGCAGTATTAGGAAGCAGTATCAGGAAGCAGTATTAGGAAGCAGTATCAGGAAGCTGTATTAGGAAGCAGTATCAGGAAGCAGTATTAGGAAGCAGTATCAGGAAGCAGTATCAAGAAGCAGAGTCAGAACACAGTATCAGGAAGCAGTATCAGGAAGCAGAGTCAAAACACAGTATCAAGAAGCAGAGTCAGAACACAGTATCGGGAAGCAGAGTCAGAACACAGTATCAGGAAGCAGAGTCAGAACACTGTATCAGGAAGCAGAGTCAGAACACAGTATCAGGAAGCAGTATCAGGAAGCAGTATCAGGAAGCAGAGTCAGAACACAGTATCAGGAAGCAGTATCAGGAAGCAGTATCAGGAAGCAGAGTCAGAACACAGTATCAGGAAGCAGAGTCAGAACACAGTATCGGGAAGCAGAGTCAGAACACAGTATCGGGAAGCAGAGTCAGAACACAGTATCAGGAAGCAGTATCAGGAAGCAGTATCAGGAAGCAGAGTCAGAACACAGTATCAGGAAGCAGTATCAGGAAGCAGTATCAGGAAGCAGAGTCAGAACACAGTATCAGGAAGCAGTATCAGGAAGCAGTATCAGGAAGCATAGTCAGAACACAGTATCAGGAAGCAGAGTCAGAACACAGTATCAGGAAGCAGTATCAGGAAGCAGAGTCAGAACACAGTATCAGGAAGCAGTATCAGGAAGCAGTATCAGGAAGCAGAGTCAGAACACAGTATCAGGAAGCAGTATCAGGAAGCAGTATCAGGAAGCAGTATCAGGAAGCTGTATTAGGAAGCAGTATCAGGAAGCAGAGTCAGAACACAGTGTCAGGAAGCAGAATCAGGAAGCAGTATCAGGAAGCAGTATTAGGAAGCAGTATCAGGAAGCAGTATTAGGAAGCAGTATCAGGAAGCTGTATTAGGAAGCAGTATCAAGAAGCAGTATTAGGAAGCAGTATCAGGAAGCAGTATCAAGAAGCAGAGTCAGAACACAGTATCAGGAAGCAGTATCAGGAAGCAGAGTCAAAACACAGTATCAAGAAGCAGAGTCAGAACACAGTATCGGGAAGCAGAGTCAGAACACAGTATCGGGAAGCAGAGTCAGAACACAGTATCAGGAAGCAGAGTCAGAACACAGTATCAGGAAGCAGTATCAGGAAGCAGTATCAGGAAGCAGAGTCAGAACACAGTATCGGGAAGCAGAGTCAGAACACAGTATCAGGAAGCAGAGTCAGAACACAGTATCGGGAAGCAGAGTCAGAACACAGTATCGGGAAGCAGAGTCAGAACACAGTATCAGGAAGCAGAGTCAGAACACAGTATCAGGAAGCAGTATCAGGAAGCAGTATCAGGAAGCAGTATTAGGAAGCAGAGTCAGAACACAGTATCGGGAAGCAGAGTCAGAACACAGTATCGGGAAGCAGTATCAGGAAGCAGTATCAGGAAGCAGTATCAGGAAGCAGTATTACATTACATTTACATTTAAGTCATTTAGCAGACGCTCTTATCCAGAGCGACTTACAAATTGGTGCATTCACCTTATGACATCCAGTGGAACAGTCACTTTACAATAGTGCATCTAAATCTTAAGGGGGGGGGTGAGAGGGATTACTTATCCTATCCTAGGTATTCCTTAAAGAGGTGGGGTTTCAGGTGTCTCCGGAAGGTGGTGATTGACTCCGCTGTCCTGGCGTCGTGAGGGAGTTTGTTCCACCATTGGGGGGCCAGAGCAGCGAACAGTTTTGACTGGGCTGAGCGGGAGCTGTACTTCCTTAGTGGTAGGGAGGCGAGCAGGCCAGAGGTGGATGAACGCAGTGCCCTTGTTTGGGTGTAGGGCCTGATCAGAGCCTGGAGGTACTGAGGTGCCGTTCCCCTCACAGCTCCGTAGGCAAGCACCATGGTCTTGTAGCGGATGCGAGCTTCAACTGGAAGCCAGTGGAGAGAACGGAGGAGCGGGGTGACGTGAGAGAACTTGGGAAGGTTGAACACCAGACGGGCTGCGGCGTTCTGGATGAGTTGAAGGGGTTTAATGGCACAGGCAGGGAGCCCAGCCAACAGCGAGTTGCAGTAATCCAGACGGGAGATGACAAGAGCCTGGATTAGGACCTGCGCCGCTTCCTGTGTGAGGCAGGGTCGTACTCTGCGGATGTTGTAGAGCATGAACCTACAGGAACGGGCCACCTCCTTGATGTTGGTTGAGAACGACAGGGTGTTGTCCAGGATCACGCCAAGGTTCTTAGCGCTCTGGGAGGAGGACACAATGGAGTTGTCAACCGTGATGGCGAGATCATGGAACGGGCAGTCCTTCCCCGGGAGGAAGAGCAGCTCTGTCTTGCCGAGGTTCAGCTTGAGGTGGTGATCCGTCATCCACACTGATATGTCTGCCAGACATGCAAAGATGCGATTCGCCACCTGGTCATCAGAAGGGGGAAAGGAGAAGATTAATTGTGTGTCGTCTGCATAGCAATGATAGGAGAGACCATGTGAGGTTATGACAGAGCCAAGTGACTTGGTGTATAGCGAGAATAGGAGAGGGCCTAGAACAGAGCCCTGGGGGACACCAGTGGTGAGAGCGCGTGGTGAGGAGACAGATTCTCGCCACGCCACCTGGTAGGAGCGATTTGTCAGGTAGGACGCAATCCAAGCGTGGGCCGCGCCGGAAATGCCCAACTCGGAGAGGGTGGAGAGGAGGATCTGATGGTTCACAGTATCGAAGGCAGCCGATAGATCTAGAAGGATGAGAGCAGAGGAGAGAGAGTTAGCTTTAGCAGTGCGGAGGGCCTCCGTGATACAGAGGAGAGCAGTCTCAGTTGAATGACTAGTCTTGAAACCTGACTGATTTGGATCAAGAAGGTCATTCAGAGAGAGATAGCGGGAGAGCTGGCCAAGGACGGCACGTTCAAGAGTTTTGGAGAGAAAAGAAAGAAGGGATACTGGTCTGTAATTGTTGACATCGGAGGGATCGAGTGTAGGTTTTTTCAGAAGGGGTGCAACTCTCGCTCTCTTGAAGACGGAAGGGACGTAGCCAGCAGTCAGGAATGAGTTGATGAGCGAGGTGAGGTAAGGGAGAAGGTCTCCGGAAATGGTCTGGAGAAGAGAGGAGGGGATAGGGTCAAGCGGGCAGGTTGTTGGGCGGCCGGCCGTCACAAGACGCGAGATTTCATCTGGAGAGAGAGGGGAGAAAGAGGTCAGAGCACAGGGTAGGGCAGTGTGAGCAGAACCAGCGGTGTCGTTTGACTTAGCAAACGAGGATCGGATGTCGTCGACCTTCTTTTCAAAATGGTTGACGAAGTCATCTGCAGAGAGGGAGGGGGGGGAGGATTCAGGAGGGAGGAGAAGGTGGAAAAGAGCTTCCTAGGGTTAGAGGCAGATGCTTGGAATTTAGCGTGGTAGAAAGTGGCTTTAGCAGCAGAGACAGAGGAGGAAAATGTAGAGAGGAGGGAGTGAAAGGATGCCAGGTCCGCAGGGAGGCGAGTTTTCCTCCATTTCTGCTCGGCTGCCCGGAGCCCTGTTCTGTGAGCTCGCAATGAGTCATCGAGCCACGGAGCGGGAGGGGAGGACCGAGCCGGCCAGTATCAGGAAGCAGAGTCAGAACACAGTATCAGGAAGCAGAGTCAGAACACAGTATCGGGAAGCAGTATCAGGAAGCAGTATCAGGAAGCAGAGTCAGAACACAGTATCAGGAAGCAGAGTCAGAACACAGTATCGGGAAGCAGAGTCAGAACACAGTATCAGGAAGCAGAGTCAGAACACAGTATCAGGAAGCAGAGTCAGAACACAGTATCAGGAAGCAGAGTCAGAACACAGTATCAGGAAGCAGAGTCAGAACAGAGTATCGGGAAGCAGAGTCAGAACACAGTATCAGGAAGCAGAGTCAGAACACAGTATCAGGAAGCAGAGTCAGAACACAGTATCAGGAAGCAGAGTCAGAACACAGTATCGGGAAGCAGAGTCAGAACACAGTATCGGGAAGCAGTATCAGGAAGCAGTATCAGGAAGCAGAGTCAGAACACAGTATCGGGAAGCAGTATCGGGAAGCAGAGTCAGAACACAGTATCGGGAAGCAGAGTCAGAACACAGTATCGGGAAGCAGTATCAGGAAGCAGTATCAGGAAGCAGTATCGGAATTCTCCTCAGTGACCCCCAGCAATTCCCAAACCTCTCCTCGGGAACCCCCAGCCGTTTCCAAACCTCTCCTCGTGGACCCCCAGCCAATCCCAAACCTCTCCTCGTGGACCCCCAGCCAATCCCAAACCTCTCCTCGTGGACCCCCAGCCAATCCCAAACCTCTCCTCGTGGACCCCCAGCCAATCCCAAACCTCTCCTCGTGGACCCCCAGCCAATCCCAAACCTCTCCTCGTGAACCCCCAGCCAATCCCAAACCTCTCCTCGTGGACCCCCAGCCATTCCATGTGCTTAATCTATTCCAGAGCTAGCACACCTGATACATCTTTCCAACTAACCATCACCCTTGACTAAGTGTATCATGTGAGGAAGTTCAGAGCTTCAACAGAATTGTGAAAGGTCCCAGAGGAGAGGTTTAAAACCACTGTGTTAGAGCAGTATGCTGGAGCAGGGTATCATAGAACAGGATTTGTCCTGGCTGAGTTTCAGGGTGTGGGGTCGTGTTTATCACATAACAATGAACTCCAGGGTTTCACTAGCTTCTGCTGTGGAGATGTGGAAACTGTCAACAATACACTGCTGCGCTCAATATTCCTATCTCTCTCTTCCTCTCCGTCTCTCTCTCTCTCTCATTCTATCTTTGATTCTGTCTTTATC
>NW_025745759.1:267500-342500 GCF_021184085.1 Oncorhynchus gorbuscha | reverse complement strand
GAAGAAAGAAGAGAAGTGAAGAGAAGAGAGGAGAAGAAAGAAGAGAAGAGAAGAGAAGAGAAGAGAGGAGAAGAGAGAAGAGAAGAGGAGAGAAAAGAAGAGAGGAGAGGACATTAGAATAGAAGAGAAGATAGGAGAATAGAAGAGAGGAGAGGACATTAGAATAGAAGAGAAGATAGGAGAATAGAAGAGAGGAGAGGACATTAGAAGAGAAGAGAAGATAGGAGAAGAGAAGAGAGTCCTCCACTATCCCATCATTCCCCTCACCCCCTCCAACTCCCAACTCCAACCTATGGAAAACTTTATTTCAGTTCCCTCTCAAATGTAGCATACAAATCGTAAAATAAATAAATAAGAACAAAGATTGTTATAAAAAGGTGTGTATGAATAAAGATATAAATGTTGAGTTATTTGGAATAGTTTCAGTAGATACCATGACATGGGAGAGGACTACTGTGCTGTATGGTTTTGAAAACACTAAGTTATATTTATCCAAAGGTGTTACAGTTTGTTTTGCTCTTCTTAGGGGGTGGTGGGGGTCGCGTTCCCCACTTGTTTCCCCCGGTCGGCCTGGGAACGAGAGGTCCAAGGGGACAATTGCAGGCACACACACACACACACACACACACACACACACACACACACACACACACACACACACACACACACACACACACACACACACACACACACACACACACACACACACACACACACACACACACACACACACACACACAGCTAGCAGGCAGGCTGAGCCTGTGTCCCAGACCAGCACAATGAACTGTCCATGCTGATTAGAAGAGGCTGGGCTAACCTCGGCTGGGGCTAATACATTATTACAACCACTAAGTGACAGTGTGATCTGGCCCACAGCCAGGAACAGTGGGCCCAATTAACGAAGAAAAGATGTGTGGGAGGAGGGAAGGGTGAGGGCTAGGGAGATGGGAGGGTTAGAATACGGGTCTGGGGGTGCTGGGGAGGGGGGGCAGACCTGTGCATTCCTCAATGCTTCTGTCTCTTCTCCCTCCACTCTGGGTTCAGAACCCTTATCCTCCCTCCACTCTGGGTTCAGAACCCTTATCCTCCCTCCACTCTGGGTTCAGAACCCTTATATCTTTCCACTCTGAGATCAGAACCCTTCTCTCGCTCCACTCTGGGTTCAGAACCCTTCTCTCCATCCACCACTCTGGGTTCAGAACCCTTCTCTCCCTCCACTCTGGGTTCAGAAACCTCCTCTCCCTCCAATCTGGGTTCAGAACCCTTATATCTTTCCACTCTGAGATCAGAACCCTTCTCTCGCTCCACTCTGGGTTCAGAACCCTTATCTTTCCACTCTGGGTTCAGAACACTCCTCTCCTTCCACTCTGGGTTCAGAACACTTCTCTCCTCCCAATCTGGGTTCAGAACCCTTATCTCCCTCCACTCTGGATTCAGAACCCGTATCACCCTCCACTCTGGGTTCAGAACCCGTATCTCCTTACACTCTGGGTTCAGAACCCTTATCTCCCTCCACTCTGGGTTCAGAACTCTTCTCTCCTTCCACTCTGTGTTCAGAACCCTTCTCTCATTCACTCTTTGTTCAGAACCCTCTCTCTCATTCCACTCTGGGTTCAGATCCCTTCTCTCTCTCCACTCTGGGTTCAGAACCCTTCTCTTTCTCCACTCTGTGTTCAGAACACTCTCTCTCATTCCACTCTGGGTTCAGAACCCTCTCTCTCATTCCACTCTGTGTTCAGAACCCTCTCTCTCATTCCACTCTGTGTTCAGAACCCTCTCTCTCATTCCACTCGGTGTTCAGAACCCTCTCTCTCATTCCACTCTGTGTTCAGAACCCTCTCTCTCATTCCACTCTGGGTTCAGAACCCTCTCTCTCATTCCACTCTGGTTTCAGAACACTTCTCTTTCTCCACTTTGTGTTCAGAACACTCTCTCTCATTCCACTCTGGGTTCAGAACCCTCTCTCTCATTCCACTCTGGGTTCAGAACCCTCTCTCTCATTCCACTCTGTGTTCAGAACCCTACCCTCCCTCCAGTCCGGGTTCAGAACCCTTCTCTAAAGACCATACCTCCACCTTGCAGCTTCAATATCAGAGCATCACCAGATACAATGTACAAATCATTATCTACGTCCTAAAAGGTTTAAACCAGTAAATGTTTTACATCCAATAATGATTGTATGTGCATAACGATTACACTTATAAAGATGCCACATATAAGGATAGATAGAGGGTGGCAAAACAAGAGGAAAAATCTGTGGACTGTGGATCATAATCAGAAACTAAGGACAGAAGGGACGTATGGATCTAGGGCCACTCTGCTTTCTGTTTCCTTTATGATACTGCTCCATGTTTCCATTAAAGTAAGAGTAACACAAGAGTTCTAGTCAGAATAACAGATGGGTTCTAGTCAGAATAACAGAAGGGTTCTAGTCAGAATAACAGAAGGGTTCTAGTCAGAATAACATAAGGGTTCTAGTCAGAATAACAGAAGGGTTCTTGTTAGAATATAACAGAAGGGTTCTACTCAGAATAACAGAAGAGTTTTAGTCAGAATAACAGAAGGGTTCTAGTCAGAATAACAGAAGGGTCTACTCAGAATAACAGAAGGGTCTACTCAGAATAACAGAAGGGTTCGAGTAAGAAATTCAGAACCGTTTTAGTCAAAAAAACAGAAGGGTTCTACTCAGAATAACAGAAGAGTTTTAGTCAGAATAACAGAAGGGTTCTACTCAGAATAACAGAAGGGTTCTACTCAGAATAACAGAAGGGTTCTACTCAGAATAACAGAAGAATTCTACTCAGAATAACAGAAGGGTCTACTCAGAATAACAGAGGGGTTCTACTCAGAATAAAAGAAGGGTTCTAGTCAGAATAACAGAAGGGTTCTAGTCAGAATAACAGAATGTTTCTAGTCAGAATAACAGAAGGGTTCTAGTCAGAATAACAGGAGGGTCTACTCAGAATAACAGAAGGGTTCTAGTCAGAATAACAGAAGGGTTCTAGTCAGAATAACAGAAGGGTTCTAGTCAGAAGAACAGAAGGGGTTTATTCGGTATAACAGAAGGGTTCTAGTCAGAATGACAGAAGGGTTTTAGTCGGTATAACAGAAGGGTTCTAGTCAGAATAACAGAAGGGGTTTAGTCGGTATAACAGAAGGGTTCTAGTCAGAATGACATAAGGGTTCTAGTCAGAATGACAGAAGGGTTCTAGTCATAATGACAGAAGGGTTTTAGTCGGTATAACAGAAGGGTTCTAGTCAGAATAACAGAAGGGGTTTAGTCGGTATAACAGAAGGGTTCTAGTCAGAATAACAGAAGGGTTCTTGTCAGAATAACAGAAGGGTTCTAGTCAGAATAACAGAAGGGTTCTAGTCAGAATAACAGAAGGGTTCTAGTCAGAATAACAGAAGGGTTCTAGTCAGAACATGAGGGGTTCTAGTCAGAATAACAGAAGGGTTCTAGTCAGAATAACAGAAGGGTTCTAGTCAGAATAACAGAAGGGTACTAGTCAGAACAGGAGGGGTTCTAGTCAGAATAACAGAAGGGTTCTAGTCAGAATAACAGAAGGGTTCTAGTCAGAATAACTGAAGGGTTCTATTCAGAATAAGACAAGGGTTCTAGTCAGAATAACAGAAGGGTTCTAGTCAGAATAACAGAAGGGTTCTAGTCAGAATAACAGAAGGGTTCTTGTTAGAATAACAGAAGGGTTCTATTCAGAATAAGACAAGGGTTCTAGTCAGAATAACAGAAGGGTTCTAGTCAGAATAACAGAAGGGTTCTAGTCAGAATAACAGAAGGGTTCTTGTTAGAATAACAGAAGGGTTCTAGTCAGAATAAGAGAAGGGTTCTAGTCAGAATAACAGAAGGGTTCTAGTCAGAATAACAGAAGGGTTCTAGTCAGAACATGAGGGGTTCTAGTCAGAATAACAGAAGGGTTCTAGTCAGAATAACAGAAGGGTTATAGTCAGAATAACAGAAGGGTTCTAGTCAGAAGAACAGAAGGGGTTTAGTCGGTATAACAGAAGGGTTCTAGTCAGAATGACAGAAGGGTTTTAGTCGGTATAACAGAAGGGTTCTAGTCAGAATAACAGAAGGGGTTTAGTCGGTATAACAGAATGGTTCTAGTCAGAATGACATAAGGGTTCTAGTCAGAATGACAGAAGGGTTCTAGTCAGAATAACAGAAGGGTTCTAGTCAGAATAACAGAATGGTTCTAGTCAGAATAACAGAAGGGTTCTAGTCAGAATAACAGAAGGGTCTACTCAGAATAACAGAAGGGTTCTACTCTAACAGAAGGGTTCTAGTCAGAATAACAGAAGGGTTCTAGTCAGAATAACAGAAGGGTTCTAGTCAGAATGAACAGACGGGTTCTAGTCAGAATGACAGAAGGGTTCTAGTCAGAATGAACAGAAGGGTTCTAGTCAGAATAACAGAAGGGTTCTAGTCAGAATAACAGAGAATAAGGGGGTTTAGTCAGAATAACAGAAGGGTTCTAGTCAGAATAACAGAAGGGTTCTAGTCAGACTAACTGAAGGGTTCTAGTCAGAATAAGAGAAGGGTTCTAGTCAGAATAACAGAAGGGTTCTAGTCAGAATAACAGAAGGGTTCTAGTCATAATAACAGAAGGGTTCTAGTCAGAATAACAGAAGGGTTCTAGTCAGAATGACAGAAGGGTTCTAGTCAGAATAACAGAAGGGTTCTTGTCAGAATAACAGAAGGGTTCTAGTCAGAATAACAGAAGGGTTCTAGTCAGAATAACAGAAGGGTTCTAGTCAGAATAACTGAAGGGTTCTAGTCAGAATAACAGAGGGTTCTAGTCAGAATAACAGAAGGGTTCTAGTCAGAATAACAGAAGGGTTCTAGTCAGAATAACAGAAGGGTTCTAGTCAGAATAACAGAAGGGTTCTAGTCAGAATAACAGAAGGGTTCTAGTCAGAATAACAGAAGGGTTCTAGTCAGAAAGGAAGGGTTCTAGTCAGAATAACAGAAGGGTTCTAGTCAGAATAACAGAAGGGTTCTAGTCAGAATAACAGAAGGGTTCTATTCAGAATAAGAAAGGGTTCTAGTCAGAATAACAGAAGGGTTCTAGTCAGAATAACAGAAGGGTTCTAGTCAGAATAACAGAAGGGTTCTAGTCAGAATAACATGAAGGGTTCTAGTCAGAATAACAGAAGGGTTCTAGTCAGAATAACAGAAGGGTTCTAGTCAGAATAACAGAAGGGTTCTAGTCAGAACAGGAGGGGTTCTAGTCAGAATAACAGAAGGGTTCTAGTCAGAATAACAGAAGGGTTCTAGTCAGAATAACAGAAGGGTTCTAGTCAGAATAAGACAAGGGTTCTAGTCAGAATAACAGAAGGGTTCTAGTCAGAATAACAGAAGGGTTCAGAATAACAGAAGGGTTCTAGTCAGAATAACAGAAGGGTTCTATTCAGAATAAGACAAGGGTTCTAGTCAGAATAACAGAAGGGTTCTAGTCAGAATAACAGAAGGGTTCTAGTCAGAATAACAGAAGGGTTCTTGTTAGAATAACAGAAGGGTTCTATCAGAATAAGAGAAGGGTTCTAGTCAGAATAACAGAAGGGTTCTAGTCAGAATAACAGAAGGGTTCTAGTCAGAATAACATGAGGGTTCTAGTTAGAATAACAGAAGGGTTCTAGTCAGAATAACAGAAGGGTTCTAGTCAGAATAACAGAAGGGTTCTAGTCAGAATAACAGAAGGGTTCTAGTCAGAACAAGTGAAGGGGTTTAGTCAGAATAACAGAAGGGTTCTAGTCAGAATAACAGAAGGGTTTTAGTCAGAATAACAGAAGGGTTCTAGTCAGAATAACAGAAGGGTTTTAGTCAGAATAACAGAAGGGTTCTAGTCAGAATAACAGAGGGTTCTACTCAGAATAACAGAAGGGTTCTACTCAGAATAACAGAAGGGTTCTAGAATAACATAATAACAGAATAACAGAAGGGTATACTCAGAATAACAGAGGGGTTCTACTCAGAATAAAAGAAGGGTTCTACTCAGAATAACAGAAGAATTCTACTCAGAATAACAGAAGGGTCTACTCAGAATAACAGAGGGATTCTACTCAGAATAAAAGAAGGGTTCTAGTCAGAATAACAGAATGGTTCTAGTCAGAATAACAGAAGGGTTCTACTCAGAATAACAGAAGGGTCTACTCAGAATAACAGAGGGGTTCTACTCAGAATAAAAGAAGGGTTCTAGTCAGAATAACAGAATGGTTCTAGTCAGAATAACAGAAGGGTTCTAGTCAGAATAACAGAAGGGGTTTAACAGAAGGGTTCTCAGAATAACAGAAGGGTTCTAGTCAGAATAACAGAAGGGTTCTAGTCAGAATAACAGAAGGGTTCTAGTCAGAATAACAGAAGGGTTTAGTCAGTATAACAGAATGGTTCTAGTCAGAATTCTAACAGAAGGGTTCTAGTCAGAATAACAGAAGGGTTCTAGTCAGAATAACAGAATGGTTCTAGTCAGAATAACAGAAGGGTTCTAGTCAGAATAACAGAAGGGTCTACTCAGAATAACAGAAGGGTTCTACTCAGAATAACAGAAGGGTTCTAGTCAGAATAACAGAAGGGGTTTAGTCGGTATAACAGAATGGTTCTAGTCAGAATGACATAAGGGTTCTAGTCAGAATGACAGAAGGGTTCTAGTCAGAATGACAGAAGGGTTTTAGTCGGTATAACAGAAGGGTTCTAGTCAGAATAACAGAAGGGGTTTAGTCAGTATAACAGAAGGGTTCTAGTCAGAATAACAGAAGGGTTCTAGTCAGAATAACAGAAGGGTTCTAGTCAGAATAAGAGAAGGGTTCTAGTCAGAATAACAGAAGGGTTCTAGTCAGAATAACAGAAGGGTTCTAGTCATAATAACAGAAGGGTTCTAGTCAGAATAACAGAAGGGTTCTAGTCAGAATGACAGAAGGGTTCTAATCAGAATAAGGAAGGGTTCTAGTCAGAATAACAGAAGGGTTCTAGTCAGAATAACAGAAGGGTTCTAGTCAGAATAAGAATAACAGAAGGGTTCTAGTCAGAATAACAGAAGGGTTCTAGTCAGAATAACAGAAGGGTACTAGAAGGGTTCTAGTCAGAATAACAGAAGGGTTCTAGTCAGAATAACAGAAGGGTTCTAGTCAGAATAACTGAAGGGTTCTAGTCAGAATAAGACAAGGGTTCTAGTCAGAATAACAGAAGGGTTCTAGTCAGAATAACAGAAGGGTTCTAGTCAGAATAACAGAAGGGTTCTATTCAGAATAACAGAAGGGTTCTAGTCAGAATAACAGAAGGGTTCTAGTCAGAATAACAGAAGGGTTCTAGTCAGAATAACAGAAGGGTTCTAGTCAGAATAACAGAAGGGTTCTAGTCAGAATAACAGAAGGGTTCTAGTCAACAGAAGGGTTCTAGTCAGAATAACAGAAGGGTTCTAGTCAGAATAACAGAAGGGTTCTAGTCAGAATAACAGAAGGGTTCTAGTCAGAATAACAGAAGGGTTCTAGTCAGAATAACAGAAGGGTTCTAGTCAGAATAACAGAAGGGTTCTAGTCAGAATAACAGAAGGGTTCTAGTCAGAATAACAGAAGGGTTCTAGTCAGAATAACAGAAGGGTTCTAGTCAGAATAACAGAAGGGTTCTAGTCAGAATAACAGAAGGGTTCTAGTCAGAATAACAGAAGGGTTCTAGTCAGAATAACAGAAGGGTTCTACTCAGAATAACATAAGAATTACTCAGAATAACAGAATTCTACTCAGAATAACAGAGGGTTCTAGTCAGAATAACAGAAGGGTTCTAGTCAGAATAACAGAAGGGTTCTAGTCAGAATAACAGAAGGGTTCTAGTCAGAATAACAGAAGGGTTCTAGTCAGAATAACAGAAGGGTTCTAGTCAGAATAACAGAAGGGTTCTAGTCAGAATAACAGAAGGGTTCTAGTCAGAATAACAGAAGGGTTCTAGTCAGAATAACAGAAGGGTTCTAGTCAGAATAACAGAAGGGTTCTAGTCAGAATAACAGAAGGGGTTCTAGTCAGAATAACAGAAGGGTTCTAGTCAGAATAACAGAAGGGTTCTAGTCAGAATAACAGAAGGGTTCTAGTCAGAATAACAGAAGGGTTTAGTCAGTATAACAGAATGGTTCTAGTCAGAATAACAGAAGGGTTCTAGTCAGAATAACAGAAGGGTTCTAGTCAGAATAACAGAAGGGTTCTAGTCAGAATAAATAACAGAAGGGTTCTAGTCAGAATAACAGAAGGGTTCTATTCAGAATAACAGAAGGGTTCTAGTCAGAATAACAGAAGGGTTCTAGTCAGAATAACAGAAGGGTTCTAGTCAGAATAACAGAAGGGTTCTAGTCAGAATAACAGAAGGGTTTAGTCGGATAACAGAAGGGTTCTAGTCAGAATAACAGAAGGGTTTAGGGTTCTAGTCAGAATAACAGAAGGGTTCTAGTCAGAATAACAGAAGGGTTCTAGTCAGAATAACAGAAGGGTTCTAGTCAGAACAGAAGGGTTCTAGTCAGAATAACAGAAGGGTTCTAGTCAGAATAACAGAAGGGTTCTAGTCAGAATAACAGAAGGGTTCTAGTCAGAACAAGTGAAGGGGTTTAGTCGGTATAACAGAAGGGTTCTAGTCAGAATAACAGAAGGGTTTTAGTCAGAATAACAGAAGGGTTCTACTCAGAATAACAGAAGGGTTTTAGTCAGAATAACAGAAGGGTTCTACTCAGAATAACAGAGGGGTTCTACTCAGAATAACAGAAGGGTTCTACTCAGAATAACAGAAGGGTTCTACTCAGAATAACATAAGAATACTACTCAGAATAACAGAAGGGTATACTCAGAATAACAGAGGGTTCTACTCAGAATAAAAGAAGGGTTCTACTCAGAATAACAGAAGAATTCTACTCAGAATAACAGAAGGGTCTACTCAGAATAACAGAGGGATTCTACTCAGAATAAATAACAGAAGGGTTCTAGTCAGAATAACAGAATGGTTCTAGTCAGAATAACAGAAGGGTTCTAGTCAGAATAACAGAAGGGTCTACTCAGAATAACAGAAGGGTTCTAGTCAGAATGACAGAAGGGTTTTAGTCGGTTTCTAGTCAGAATAACAGAAGGGTTTAGTCGGTATAACAGAATGGTTCTAGTCAGAATAACAGAAGGGTTCTAGTCAGAATGACAGAAGGGTTCTAGTCAGAATAACAGAAGGGTTCTAGTCAGAATAACAGAATGGTTCTAGTCAGAATAACAGAAGGGTTCTAGTCAGAATAACAGAAGGGTCTACTCAGAATAACAGAAGGTTCTACTCAGAACAACAGAAGGGTTCTAGTCAGAATAACAGAAGGGGTTTAGTCGGTATAACAGAATGGTTCTAGTCAGAATGACATAAGGGTTCTAGTCAGAATGACAGAAGGGTTCTAGTCAGAATGACAGAAGGGTTTTAGTCGGTATAACAGAAGGGTTCTAGTCAGAATAACAGAAGGGGTTTAGTCGGTATAACAGAAGGGTTCTAGTCAGAATAACAGAAGGGTTCTAGTCAGACTAACTGAAGGGTTCTAGTCAGAATAACAGAAGGGTTCTAGTCAGAATAACAGAAGGGTTCTAGTCATAATAACAGAAGGGTTCTAGTCAGAATAACAGAAGGGTTCTAGTCAGAATAACAGAATAAGGTTCTAGTCAGAATAACAGAAGGGTTCTAGTCAGAATAACAGAAGGGTTCTAGTCAGAATAAGTCAGAATAACAGAAGGTTCTAGTCATAATAACAGAAGGGTTCTAGTCAGAATAACAGAAGGGTACTAGTCAGAACAGGAGGGGTTCTAGTCAGAATAACAGAAGGGTTCTAGTCAGAATAACAGAAGGGTTCTAGTCAGAATAACTGAAGGGTTCTATTCAGAATAAGACAAGGGTTCTAGTCAGAATAACAGAAGGGTTCTAGTCAGAATAACAGAAGGGTTCTAGTCAGAATAACTGAAGGGTTCTATTCAGAATAAGACAAGGGTTCTAGTCAGAATAACAGAAGGGTTCTAGTCAGAATAACAGAAGGGTTCTAGTCAGAATAACAGAAGGGTTCTAGTCAGACTAACTGAAGTTCTAGTCAGAATAAGAGAAGGGTTCTAGTCAGAATAACAGAAGGGTTCTAGTCAGAATAACAGAAGGGTTCTAGTCAGAACATGAGGGGTTCTAGTCAGAATAACAGAAGGGTTCTAGTCAGAATAACAGAAGGGTTATAGTCAGAATAACAGAAGGGTTCTAGTCAGAATAACAGAAGGGTTCTAGTCAGAAAAAGTGAAGGGTTTAGTCGGTATAACAGAAGGGTTCTAGTCAGAATAACAGAAGGGTTTTAGTCAGAATAACAGAAGGGTTCTACTCAGAATAACAGAAGGGTTTTAGTCAGAATAACAGAAGGGTTCTACTCAGAATAACAGAAGGGTTCTACTCAGAATAACAGAAGGGTTCTACTCAGAATAACAGAAGGGTTCTACTCAGAATAACATAAGAATACTACTCAGAATAACAGAAGGGTATACTCAGAATAACAGAGGGGTTCTACTCAGAATAAAAGAAGGGTTCTACTCAGAATAACAGAAGAATTCTACTCAGAATAACAGAAGGGTCTACTCAGAATAACAGAGGGATTCTACTCAGAATAAAAGAAGGGTTCTAGTCAGAATAACAGAATGGTTCTAGTCAGAATAACAGAAGGGTTCTAGTCAGAATAACAGAAGGGTCTACTCAGAATAACAGAAGGGTTCTACTCAGAATAACAGAAGGGTTCTAGTCAGAATAACAGAAGGGTTCTAGTCAGAATAACAGAAGGGTTCTAGTCAGAAGAACAGAAGGGGTTTAGTCGGTATAACAGAAGGGTTCTAGTCAGAATGACAGAAGGGTTTTAGTCAGAATAACAGAAGGGTTCTAGTCAGAATAACAGAAGGGGTTTAGTCGGTATAACAGAATGGTTCTAGTCAGAATGACATAAGGGTTCTAGTCAGAATGACAGAAGGGTTCTAGTCAGAATAACAGAAGGGTTCTAGTCAGAATAACAGAATGGTTCTAGTCAGAATAACAGAAGGGTTCTAGTCAGAATAACAGAAGGGTCTACTCAGAATAACAGAAGGGTTCTACTCAGAATAACAGAAGGGTTCTAGTCAGAATAACAGAAGGGTTCTAGTCAGAATAACAGAAGGGTTCTAGTCAGAATAACAGAAGGGTTTAGTCAGTATAACAGAATAACAGAAGGGGTTTAATAACAGAAGGGTTCTAGTCAGAATAACAGAATTCTAGAGTCAGAATAACAGAAGGGTTCTAGTCAGAATGACAGAAGGGTTCTAGTCAGAATAACAGAAGGGTTTTAGTCAAGGAAGGGTTCTAGTCAGAATAACTGAAGGGTTCTAGTCAGAATAACAGAAGGGTTCTAGTCAGAATAACAGAAGGGGTTTAGTCGGTATAACAGAAGGGTTCTAGTCAGAATAACAGAAGGGTTCTAGAGAATAAGGGGGTTCTAGTCAGAAGGGTTCTAAGAATAACAGAAGGGTTCTAGTCTAGTCAGAATAACAGAAGGGTTCTAGTCAGAATAACAGAAGGGTTATAGTCAGAATAACAGAAGGGTTCTAGTCAGAATAACAGAAGGGTTCTAGTCAGAATAACAGAAGGGTTTAGTCAGAATAACAGAAGGGTTCTAGTCAGAATAACAGAATAGAATAACAGAAGGGTTCTAGAATCAGAATAACAGAAGGGTTCTAGTCAGAATAACAGAAGGGTTCTAGTCAGAATAACAGAAGGGTTCTAGTCAGAATAACAGAAGGGTTCTAGTCAGAATAACAGAAGGGTTCTAGTCAGAATAACAGAAGGGTTCTACTCAGAATAACAGAAGGGTCTACTCAGAATAACAGAAGGGTACTCAGAATAACAGAGGATTCTAGGAATAAAAGGGGTTCTAGTCAGAATAACAGAAGGGTTCTAGTCAGAATAACAGAAGGGTTCTAGTCAGAATAACAGAAGGGTTCTATCAGAATAACAGAATTCTAAGAATAACAGAAGGGTTCTAGTCAGAATAACAGAAGGGTTCTAGTCAGAATAACAGAAGGGTTCTAGTCAGAATAACTGAAGGGTTCTATTCAGAATAAGACAAGGGTTCTAGTCAGAATAACAGAAGGGTTCTAGTCAGAATAACAGAAGGGTTCTAGTCAGAATAACAGAAGGGTTCTAGTCAGACTAACTGGAGTTCTAGTCAGAATAAGAGAAGGGTTCTAGTCAGAATAACAGAAGGGTTCTAGTCAGAATAACAGAAGGGTTCTAGTCAGAACATGAGGGGTTCTAGTCAGAATAACAGAAGGGTTCTAGTCAGAATAACAGAAGGGTTATAGTCAGAATAACAGAAGGGTTCTAGTCAGAATAACAGAAGGGTTCTAGTCAGAAAAAGTGAAGGGGTTTAGTCGGTATAACAGAAGGGTTCTAGTCAGAATAACAGAAGGGTTTTAGTCAGAATAACAGAAGGGTTCTACTCAGAATAACAGAAGGGTTTTAGTCAGAATAACAGAAGGGTTCTACTCAGAATAACAGAAGGGTTCTACTCAGAATAACAGAAGGGTTCTACTCAGAATAACAGAAGGGTTCTACTCAGAATAACATAAGAATACTACTCAGAATAACAGAAGGGTATACTCAGAATAACAGAGGGGTTCTACTCAGAATAAAAGAAGGGTTCTACTCAGAATAACAGAAGAATTCTACTCAGAATAACAGAAGGGTCTACTCAGAATAACAGAGGGATTCTACTCAGAATAAAAGAAGGGTTCTAGTCAGAATAACAGAATGGTTCTAGTCAGAATAACAGAAGGGTTCTAGTCAGAATAACAGAAGGGTCTACTCAGAATAACAGAAGGGTTCTACTCAGAATAACAGAAGGGTTCTAGTCAGAATAACAGAAGGGTTCTAGTCAGAATAACAGAAGGGTTCTAGTCAGAAGAACAGAAGGGGTTTAGTCGGTATAACAGAAGGGTTCTAGTCAGAATGACAGAAGGGTTTTAGTCGGTATAACAGAAGGGTTCTAGTCAGAATAACAGAAGGGGTTTAGTCGGTATAACAGAATGGTTCTAGTCAGAATGACATAAGGGTTCTAGTCAGAATGACAGAAGGGTTCTAGTCAGAATAACAGAAGGGTTCTAGTCAGAATAACAGAATGGTTCTAGTCAGAATAACAGAAGGGTTCTAGTCAGAATAACAGAAGGGTCTGCTCAGAATAACAGAAGGGTTCTACTCAGAATAACAGAAGGGTTCTAGTCAGAATAACAGAAGGGTTCTAGTCAGAATAACAGAAGGGTTCTAGTCAGAAGAACAGAAGGGGTTTAGTCGGTATAACAGAAGGGTTCTAGTCAGAATAACAGAAGGGGTTTAGTCGGTATAACAGAAGGGTTCTAGTCAGAATAACAGAAGGGTTCTAGTCAGAACAGGAGGGGTTCTAGTCAGAATAACAGAAGGGTTCTAGTCAGAATGACAGAAGGGTTCTAGTCAGAATGACAGAAGGGTTTTAGTCGGTATAACAGAAGGGTTCTAGTCAGAATAACTGAAGGGTTCTAGTCAGAATAACAGAAGGGTTCTAGTCAGAACAAGAGAAGGGGTTTAGTCGGTATAACAGAAGGGTTCTAGTCAGAATAACAGAAGGGTTCTAGTCAGAATAAGAGAAGGGTTCTAGTCAAAATAACAGAAGGGTTCTAGTCAGAATAACAGAAGGGTTCTAGTCAGAACATGAGGGGTTCTAGTCAGAATAACAGAAGGGTTCTAGTCAGAATAACAGAAGGGTTCTAGTCAGAATAACAGAAGGGTTATAGTCAGAATAACAGAAGGGTTCTAGTCAGAATAACAGAAGGGTTCTAGTCAGAACAAGTGAAGGGGTTTAGTCGGTATAACAGAAGGGTTCTAGTCAGAATAACAGAAGGGTTTTAGTCAGAATAACAGAAGGGTTCTACTCAGAATAACAGAAGGGTTCTACTCAGAATAACAGAAGGGTTCTACTCAGAATAACAGAAGGGTTCTACTCAGAATAACATAAGAATACTACTCAGAATAACAGAAGGGTATACTCAGAATAACAGAGGGGTTCTACTCAGAATAAAAGAAGGGTTCTACTCAGAATAACAGAAGAATTCTACTCAGAATAACAGAAGGGTCTACTCAGAATAACAGAGGGATTCTAGTCAGAATAAAAGAAGGGTTCTAGTCAGAATAACATAATGGTTCTAGTCAGAATAACAGAAGGGTTCTAGTCAGAATAACAGAAGGGTCTACTCAGAATAACAGAAGGGTTCTAAGAATAACAGAAGGGTTCTAGTCAGAATAACAGAAGGGTTCTAGTCAGAATAACAGAAGGGTTCTAGTCAGAAGAACAGAAGGGGTTTAGTCGGTATAACAGAAGGGTTCTAGTCAGAATGACAGAAGGGTTTTAATAACAGAAGGGTTCTAGAGAATAACAGAAGGGTTTTAGTCTATAACAGAATGGTTCTAGTCAGAATAACAAGGGTTCTAGTCAGAATGACAGAAGGGTTCTAGTCAGAATGACAGAAGGGTTTTAGTCGGTATAACAGAAGGGTTCTAGTCAGAATAACAGAAGGGGTTTAGTCGGTATAACAGAAGGGTTCTAGTCAGAATAACAGAAGGGTTCTAGTCAGAATAACAGAAGGGTTCTAGTCAGAATAACAGAAGGGTTCTAGTCAGAATAACTGAAGGGTTCTAGTCAGAATAAGAGAAGGGTTCTAGTCATAATAACAGAAGGGTTCTAGTCAGAATAACAGAAGGGTTCTAGTCAGAATAACAGAAGGGTTCTAGTCAGAACAGGAGGGGTTCTAGTCAGAATAACAGAAGGGTCCTACTCAGAATAACAGAAGGGTTCTAGTCAGAATAACAGAAGGGTTCTAGTCAGAATAACAGAAGGGTTCTAGTCAGAAGAACAGAAGGGGTTTAGTCGGTATAACAGAAGGGTTCTAGTCAGAATGACAGAAGGGTTTTAGTCAGTATAACAGAAGGGTTCTAGTCAGAATAACAGAAGGGGTTTAGTCGGTATAACAGAATGGTTCTAGTCAGAATGACATAAGGGTTCTAGTCAGAATGACAGAAGGGTTCTAGTCAGAATAACAGAAGGGTTCTAGTCAGAATAACAGAATGGTTCTAGTCAGAATAACAGAAGGGTTCTAGTCAGAATAACAGAAGGGTCTACTCAGAATAACAGAAGGGTTCTACTCAGAATAACAGAAGGGTTCTAGTCAGAATAACAGAAGGGGTTTAGTCGGTATAACAGAATGGTTCTAGTCAGAATGACATAAGGGTTCTAGTCAGAATGACAGAAGGGTTCTAGTCAGAATGACAGAAGGGTTTTAGTCGGTATAACAGAAGGGTTCTAGTCAGAATAACAGAAGGGGTTTAGTCGGTATAACAGAAGGGTTCTAGTCAGAATAACAGAAGGGTTCTAGTCAGACTAACTGAAGGGTTCTAGTCAGAATAAGAGAAGGGTTCTAGTCAGAATAACAGAAGGGTTCTAGTCAGAATAACAGAAGGGTTCTAGTCATAATAACAGAAGGGTTCTAGTCAGAATAACAGAAGGGTTCTAGTCAGACTAACTGAAGGGGTTCTAATCAGAATAAGAGAAGGGTTCTAGTCAGAATAACAGAAGGGTTCTAGTCAGAATAACAGAAGGGTTCTAGTCAGAACATGAGGGGTTCTAGTCAGAATAACAGAAGGGTTCTAGTCAGAATAACAGAAGGGTTCTAGTCAGAATAACAGAAGGGTACTAGTCAGAACAGGAGGGGTTCTAGTCAGAATAACAGAAGGGTTCTAGTCAGAATAACAGAAGGGTTCTAGTCAGAATAACTGAAGGGTTCTATTCAGAATAAGACAAGGGTTCTAGTCAGAATAACAGAAGGGTTCTAGTCAGAATAACAGAAGGGTTCTAGTCAGAATAACTGAAGGGTTCTATTCAGAATAAGACAAGGGTTCTAGTCAGAATAACAGAAGGGTTCTAGTCAGAATAACAGAAGGGTTCTAGTCAGAATAACAGAAGGGTTCTAGTCAGACTAACTGGAGTTCTAGTCAGAATAAGAGAAGGGTTCTAGTCAGAATAACAGAAGGGTTCTAGTCAGAATAACAGAAGGGTTCTAGTCAGAACATGAGGGGTTCTAGTCAGAATAACAGAAGGGTTCTAGTCAGAATAACAGAAGGGTTATAGTCAGAATAACAGAAGGGTTCTAGTCAGAATAACAGAAGGGTTCTAGTCAGAAAAAGTGAAGGGGTTTAGTCGGTATAACAGAAGGGTTCTAGTCAGAATAACAGAAGGGTTTTAGTCAGAATAACAGAAGGGTTCTACTCAGAATAACAGAAGGGTTTTAGTCAGAATAACAGAAGGGTTCTACTCAGAATAACAGAAGGGTTCTACTCAGAATAACAGAAGGGTTCTACTCAGAATAACAGAAGGGTTCTACTCAGAATAACATAAGAATACTACTCAGAATAACAGAAGGGTATACTCAGAATAACAGAGGGGTTCTACTCAGAATAAAAGAAGGGTTCTACTCAGAATAACAGAAGAATTCTACTCAGAATAACAGAAGGGTCTACTCAGAATAACAGAGGGATTCTACTCAGAATAAAAGAAGGGTTCTAGTCAGAATAACAGAATGGTTCTAGTCAGAATAACAGAAGGGTTCTAGTCAGAATAACAGAAGGGTCTACTCAGAATAACAGAAGGGTTCTACTCAGAATAACAGAAGGGTTCTAGTCAGAATAACAGAAGGGTTCTAGTCAGAATAACAGAAGGGTTCTAGTCAGAAGAACAGAAGGGGTTTAGTCGGTATAACAGAAGGGTTCTAGTCAGAATGACAGAAGGGTTTTAGTCGGTATAACAGAAGGGTTCTAGTCAGAATAACAGAAGGGGTTTAGTCGGTATAACAGAATGGTTCTAGTCAGAATGACATAAGGGTTCTAGTCAGAATGACAGAAGGGTTCTAGTCAGAATAACAGAAGGGTTCTAGTCAGAATAACAGAATGGTTCTAGTCAGAATAACAGAAGGGTTCTAGTCAGAATAACAGAAGGGTCTACTCAGAATAACAGAAGGGTTCTAGTCAGAATAACAGAAGGGTTCTAGTCAGAATAACAGAAGGGTTCTAGTCAGAATAACAGAAGGGTTCTAGTCAGAAGAACAGAAGGGGTTTAGTCGGTATAACAGAAGGGTTCTAGTCAGAATAACAGAAGGGGTTTAGTCGGTATAACAGAAGGGTTCTAGTCAGAATAACAGAAGGGTTCTAGTCAGAATAACAGAAGGGTTCTAGTCAGAACAGGAGGGGTTCTAGTCAGAATAACAGAAGGGTTCTAGTCAGAATGACAGAAGGGTTCTAGTCAGAATGACAGAAGGGTTTTAGTCGGTATAACAGAAGGGTTCTAGTCAGAATAACTGAAGGGTTCTAGTCAGAATAACAGAAGGGTTCTAGTCAGAACAAGAGAAGGGGTTTAGTCGGTATAACAGAAGGGTTCTAGTCAGAATAACAGAAGGGTTCTAGTCAGAATAAGAGAAGGGTTCTAGTCAAAATAACAGAAGGGTTCTAGTCAGAATAACAGAAGGGTTCTAGTCAAAACATGAGGGGTTCTAGTCAGAATAACAGAAGGGTTCTAGTCAGAATAACAGAAGGGTTCTAGTCAGAATAACAGAAGGGTTATAGTCAGAATAACAGAAGGGTTCTAGTCAGAATAACAGAAGGGTTCTAGTCAGAACAAGTGAAGGGGTTTAGTCGGTATAACAGAAGGGTTCTAGTCAGAATAACAGAAGGGTTTTAGTCAGAATAACAGAAGGGTTCTACTCAGAATAACAGAAGGGTTCTACTCAGAATAACAGAAGGGTTCTACTCAGAATAACAGAAGGGTTCTACTCAGAATAACATAAGAATACTACTCAGAATAACAGAAGGGTATACTCAGAATAACAGAGGCGTTCTACTCAGAATAAAATAAGGGTTCTACTCAGAATAACAGAAGAATTCTACTCAGAATAACAGAAGGGTCTACTCAGAATAACAGAGGGATTCTAGTCAGAATAAAAGAAGGGTTCTAGTCAGAATAACAGAATGGTTCTAGTCAGAATAACAGAAGGGTTCTAGTCAGAATAACAGAAGGGTCTACTCAGAATAACAGAAGGGTTCTACTCAGAATAACAGAAGGGTTCTAGTCAGAATAACAGAAGGGTTCTAGTCAGAATAACAGAAGGGTTCTAGTCAGAAGAACAGAAGGGGTTTAGTCGGTATAACAGAAGGGTTCTAGTCAGAATGACAGAAGGGTTTTGGTCGGTATAACAGAAGGGTTCTAGTCAGAATAACAGAAGGGGTTTAGTCGGTATAACAGAATGGTTCTAGTCAGAATGACATAAGGGTTCTAGTCAGAATGACAGAAGGGTTCTAGTCAGAATGACAGAAGGGTTTTAGTCGGTATAACAGAAGGGTTCTAGTCAGAATAACAGAAGGGGTTTAGTCGGTATAACAGAAGGGTTCTAGTCAGAATAACAGAAGGGTTCTAGTCAGAATAACAGAAGGGTTCTAGTCAGAATAACAGAAGGGTTCTAGTCAGAATAACTGAAGGGTTCTAGTCAGAATAAGAGAAGGGTTCTAGTCATAATAACAGAAGGGTTCTAGTCAGAATAACAGAAGGGTTCTAGTCAGAATAACAGAAGGGTTCTAGTCAGAACAGGAGGGGTTCTAGTCAGAATAACAGAAGGGTTCTAGTCAGAATAACAGAAGGGTTCTAGTCAGAATAACTGAAGGGTTCTAGTCAGAATAAGAGAAGGGTTCTAGTCAGAATAACAGAAGGGTTCTAGTCAGAATAACAGAAGGGTTCTAGTCAGAATAACAGAAGGGTTCTAGTCAGACTAACTGAAGTGTTCTAGTCAGAATAAGAGAAGGGTTCTAGTCAAAATAACAGAAGGGTTCTAGTCAGAATAACAGAAGGGTTCTAGTCAGAACATGAGGGGTTCTAGTCAGAATAACAGAAGGGTTCTAGTCAGAATAACAGAAGGGTTCTAGTCAGAATAACTGAATGGTTCTAGTCAGAATAACAGAAGGGTTCTAGTCAGAACAAGAAGGGTTTAGTCGGTATAACAGAAGGGTTCTAGTCAGAATAACAGAAGGTTTCTAGTCAGAACAAGAAAGGGGTTTAGTCGGTATAACATAAGGGTTCTAGTCAGAATAACAGAAGGGTTCTAGTCAGAAGAACAGAAGGGTTTAGTAGGTATAACAGAAGGGTTCTAGTCAGAATGACAGAAGGGTTTTAGTCAGTATAACAGAAGGGTTCTAGTCAGAATAACAGAAGGGGTTTAGTCTGTATAACAGAAGGGTTCTAGTCAGAATGACAAAAGGGTTCTAGTCAGAATGACAGAAGGGTTCTAGTCAGAATGACAGAAGGGTTTTAGTCGGTATAACAGAAGGGTTCTAGTCAGAATAACAGAAGGGTTCTAGTCAGAATAACAGAAGGGTTCTAGTCAGAACAAGAGAAGGGGTTTAGTCGGTATAACAGAAGGGTTCTAGTCAGAATAACAGAAGGGGTTTAGTCAGATAACAGAAGGGTTCTAGTCAGAATGACAGAAGGGTTCTAGTCAGAATAACAGAAGGGTTCTAGTCAGAACAGGAGGGGTTCTAGTCAGAATAACAGAAGGGTTCTAGTCAGAATGACAGAAGGGTTCTAGTCAGAATGACAGAAGGGTTTTAGTCGGTATAACAGAAGGGTTCTAGTCAGAATAACTGAAGGGTTCTAGTCAGAATAACAGAAGGGTTCTAGTCAGAACAAGAGAAGGGGTTTAGTCGGTATAACAGAAGGGTTCTAGTCAGAATAACAGAAGGGTTCTAGTCAGAATAAGAGAAGGGTTCTAGTCAAAATAACAGAAGGGTTCTAGTCAGAATAACAGAAGGGTTCTAGTCAGAACATGAGGGGTTCTAGTCAGAATAACAGAAGGGTTCTAGTCAGAATAACAGAAGGATTCTAGTCAGAATAACTGAATGGTTCTAGTCAGAATAACAGAAGGGTTCTAGTCAGAACAAGAGGAGGGGTTTAGTCGGTATAACAGAAGGGTTCTAGTCAGAATAACAGAAGGGTTCTAGTCAGAACAAGAGAAGGGGTTTAGTCGGTATAACATAAGGGTTCTAGTCAGAATAACAGAAGGGTTCTAGTCAGAAGAACAGAAGGGGTTTAGTCGGTATAACAGAAGGGTTCTAGTCAGAATGACAGATGGGTTTTAGTCGGTATAACAGAGGGTTCTAGTCAGAATAACAGAAGGGGTTTAGTCGGTATAACAGAAGGGTTCTAGTCAGAATAACAGAAGGGTTCTAGTCAGAATAAGAGAAGGGTTCTAGTCAAAATAACAGAAGGGTTCTAGTCAGAATAACAGAAGGGTTCTAGTCAGAACATGAGGGGTTCTAGTCAGAATAACAGAAGGGTTCTAGTCAGAATAACAGAAGGATTCTAGTCAGAATAACTGAATGGTTCTAGTCAGAATAACAGAAGGGTTCTAGTCAGAACAAGAGGAGGGGTTTAGTCGGTATAACAGAAGGGTTCTAGTCAGAATAACAGAAGGGTTCTAGTCAGAACAAGAGAAGGGGTTTAGTCGGTATAACATAAGGGTTCTAGTCAGAATAACAGAAGGGTTCTAGTCAGAAGAACAGAAGGGGTTTAGTCAGTATAACAGAAGGGTTCTAGTCAGAATGACAGATGGGTTTTAGTCGGTATAACAGAGGGTTCTAGTCAGAATAACAGAAGGGGTTTAGTCGGTATAACAGAAGGGTTCTAGTCAGAATGACAAAAGGGTTCTAGTCAGAATGACAGAAGGGTTCTAGTCAGAATGACAGAAGGGTTTTAGTCGGTATAACAGAAGGGTTCTAGTCAGAATAACTGAATGGTTCTAGTCAGAATAACAGAAGGGTTCTAGTCAGAACAAGAGAAGGGGTTTAGTCGGTATAACAGAAGGGTTCTAGTCAGAATGACAGAAGGGTTCTAGTCAGAATAACAGAAGGGTTCTAGTCAGAAGAACAGAAGGGGTTTAGTCGGTATAACAGAAGGGTTCTAGTCAGAATAACAGAAGGGGTTTAGTCGGTATAACAGAAGGGTTCTAGTCAGAATGACAGAAGGGTTCTAACAGAATAACAGAAGGGTTCTAGTCAGAACAGGAGGGTTCTAGTCAGAATAACAGAAGGGTTCTAGTCAGAATGACAGAAGGGTTCTAGTCAGAATGACAGAAGGGTTTTAGTCGGTATAACAGAAGGGTTCTAGTCAGAATAACTGAAGGGTTCTAGTCAGAATAACTGAAGGGTTCTAGTCAGAACAAGAGAAGGGGTTTAGTCGGTATAACAGAAGGGTTCTAGTCAGAATAACAGAAGGGTTCTAGTCAGAATAAGAGAAGGGTTCTAGTCAAAATAACAGAAGGGTTCTAGTCAGAATAACAGAAGGGTTCTAGTCAGAACATGAGGGGTTCTAGTCAGAATAACAGAAGGGTTCTAGTCAGAATAACAGAAGGGTTCTAGTCAGAATAACAGAAGGGTTATAGTCAGAATAACAGAAGGGTTCTAGTCAGAATAACAGAAGGGTTCTAGTCAGAACAAGTAAGGGGTTTAGTCGGTATAACAGAAGGGTTCTAGTCAGAATAACAGAAGGGTTTTAGTCAGAATAACAGAAGGGTTCTACTCAGAATAACAGAAGGGTTCTACTCAGAATAACAGAAGGGTTCTACTCAGAATAACAGAAGGGTTCTACTCAGAATAACATAAGAATACTACTCAGAATAACAGAAGGGTATACTCAGAATAACAGAGGCGTTCTACTCAGAATAAAAGAAGGGTTCTACTCAGAATAACAGAAGAATTCTACTCAGAATAACAGAAGGGTCTACTCAGAATAACAGAGGGATTCTAGTCAGAATAAAAGAAGGGTTCTAGTCAGAATAACAGAATGGTTCTAGTCAGAATAACAGAAGGGTTCTAGTCAGAATAACAGAAGGGTCTACTCAGAATAACAGAAGGGTTCTACTCAGAATAACAGAAGGGTTCTAGTCAGAATAACAGAAGGGTTCTAGTCAGAATAACAGAAGGGTTCTAGTCAGAAGAACAGAAGGGGTTTAGTCGGTATAACAGAAGGGTTCTAGTCAGAATGACAGAAGGGTTTTAGTCGGTATAACAGAAGGGTTCTAGTCAGAATAACAGAAGGGGTTTAGTCGGTATAACAGAATGGTTCTAGTCAGAATGACATAAGGGTTCTAGTCAGAATGACAGAAGGGTTCTAGTCAGAATGACAGAAGGGTTTAGTCGGTATAACAGAAGGGTTCTAGTCAGAATAACAGAAGGGGTTTAGTCGGTATAACAGAAGGGTTCTAGTCAGAATAACAGAAGGGTTCTAGTCAGAATAACAGAAGGGTTCTAGTCAGAATAACAGAAGGGTTCTAGTCAGAATAACTGAAGGGTTCTAGTCAGAATAAGAGAAGGGTTCTAGTCATAATAACAGAAGGGTTCTAGTCAGAATAACAGAAGGGTTCTAGTCAGAATAATAGAAGGGTTCTAGTCAGAACAGGAGGGGTTCTAGTCAGAATAACAGAAGGGTTCTAGTCAGAATAACAGAAGGGTTCTAGTCAGAATAACTGAAGGGTTCTAGTCAGAATAAGAGAAGGGTTCTAGTCAGAATAACAGAAGGGTTCTAGTCAGAATAACAGAAGGGTTCTAGTCAGAATAACAGAAGGGTTCTAGTCAGACTAACTGAATGGTTCTAGTCAGAATAACAGAAGGGTTCTAGTCAGAACAAGAGAAGGGGTTTAGTCGGTATAACAGAAGGGTTCTAGTCAGAATGACAGAAGGGTTCTAGTCAGAATAACAGAAGGGTTCTAGTCAGAAGAACAGAAGGGGTTTAGTCGGTATAACAGAAGGGTTCTAGTCAGAATAACAGAAGGGGTTTAGTCGGTATAACAGAAGGGTTCTAGTCAGAATGACAGAAGGGTTCTAGTCAGAATAACAGAAGGGTTCTAGTCAGAACAGGAGGGGTTCTAGTCAGAATAACAGAAGGGTTCTAGTCAGAATGACAGAAGGGTTCTAGTCAGAATGACAGAAGGGTTTTAGTCGGTATAACAGAAGGGTTCTAGTCAGAATAACTGAAGGGTTCTAGTCAGAATAACTGAAGGGTTCTAGTCAGAACAAGAGAAGGGGTTTAGTCGGTATAACAGAAGGGTTCTAGTCAGAATAACAGAAGGGTTCTAGTCAGAATAAGAGAAGGGTTCTAGTCAAAATAACAGAAGGGTTCTAGTCAGAATAACAGAAGGGTTCTAGTCAGAACATGAGGGGTTCTAGTCAGAATAACAGAAGGGTTCTAGTCAGAATAACAGAAGGGTTCTAGTCAGAATAACAGAATGGTTATAGTCAGAATAACAGAAGGGTTCTAGTCAGAATAACAGAAGGGTTCTAGTCAGAACAAGTGAAGGGGTTTAGTCGGTATAACAGAAGGGTTCTAGTCAGAATAACAGAAGGGTTTTAGTCAGAATAACAGAAGGGTTCTACTCAGAATAACAGAAGGGTTCTACTCAGAATAACAGAAGGGTTCTACTCAGAATAACAGAAGGGTTCTACTCAGAATAACATAAGAATACTACTCAGAATAACAGAAGGGTATACTCAGAATAACAGAGGCGTTCTACTCAGAATAAAAGAAGGGTTCTACTCAGAATAACAGAAGAATTCTACTCAGAATAACAGAAGGGTCTACTCAGAATAACAGAGGGATTCTAGTCAGAATAAAAGAAGGGTTCTAGTCAGAATAACAGAATGGTTCTAGTCAGAATAACAGAAGGGTTCTAGTCAGAATAACAGAAGGGTCTACTCAGAATAACAGAAGGGTTCTACTCAGAATAACAGAAGGGTTCTAGTCAGAATAACAGAAGGGTTCTAGTCAGAATAACAGAAGGGTTCTAGTCAGAAGAACAGAAGGGGTTTAGTCGGTATAACAGAAGGGTTCTAGTCAGAATGACAGAAGGGTTTTGGTCGGTATAACAGAAGGGTTCTAGTCAGAATAACAGAAGGGGTTTAGTCGGTATAACAGAATGGTTCTAGTCAGAATGACATAAGGGTTCTAGTCAGAATGACAGAAGGGTTCTAGTCAGAATGACAGAAGGGTTTTAGTCGGTATAACAGAAGGGTTCTAGTCAGAATAACAGAAGGGGTTTAGTCGGTATAACAGAAGGGTTCTAGTCAGAATAACAGAAGGGTTCTAGTCAGAATAACAGAAGGGTTCTAGTCAGAATAACAGAAGGGTTCTAGTCAGAATAACTGAAGGGTTCTAGTCAGAATAAGAGAAGGGTTCTAGTCATAATAACAGAAGGGTTCTAGTCAGAATAACAGAAGGGTTCTAGTCAGAATAACAGAAGGGTTCTAGTCAGAACAGGAGGGGTTCTAGTCAGAATAACAGAAGGGTTCTAGTCAGAATAACAGAAGGGTTCTAGTCAGAATAACTGAAGGGTTCTAGTCAGAATAAGAGAAGGGTTCTAGTCAGAATAACAGAAGGGTTCTAGTCAGAATAACAGAAGGGTTCTAGTCAGAATAACAGAAGGGTTCTAGTCAGACTAACTGAAGTGTTCTAGTCAGAATAAGAGAAGGGTTCTAGTCAAAATAACAGAAGGGTTCTAGTCAGAATAACAGAAGGGTTCTAGTCAGAACATGAGGGGTTCTAGTCAGAATAACAGAAGGGTTCTAGTCAGAATAACAGAAGGGTTCTAGTCAGAATAACTGAATGGTTCTAGTCAGAATAACAGAAGGGTTCTAGTCAGAACAAGAGGAGGGGTTTAGTCGGTATAACAGAAGGGTTCTAGTCAGAATAACAGAAGGTTTCTAGTCAGAACAAGAGAAGGGGTTTAGTCGGTATAACATAAGGGTTCTAGTCAGAATAACAGAAGGGTTCTAGTCAGAAGAACAGAAGGGTTTAGTAGGTATAACAGAAGGGTTCTAGTCAGAATGACAGAAGGGTTTTAGTCGGTATAACAGAAGGGTTCTAGTCAGAATAACAGAAGGGGTTTAGTCTGTATAACAGAAGGGTTCTAGTCAGAATGACAAAAGGGTTCTAGTCAGAATGACAGAAGGGTTCTAGTCAGAATGACAGAAGGGTTTTAGTCGGTATAACAGAAGGGTTCTAGTCAGAATAACTGAAGGGTTCTAGTCAGAATAACAGAAGGGTTCTAGTCAGAACAAGAGAAGGGGTTTAGTCGGTATAACAGAAGGGTTCTAGTCAGAATAACAGAAGGGGTTTAGTCGGTATAACAGAAGGGTTCTAGTCAGAATGACAGAAGGGTTCTAGTCAGAATAACAGAAGGGTTCTAGTCAGAACAGGAGGGGTTCTAGTCAGAATAACAGAAGGGTTCTAGTCAGAATGACAGAAGGGTTCTAGTCAGAATGACAGAAGGGTTTTAGTCGGTATAACAGAAGGGTTCTAGTCAGAATAACTGAAGGGTTCTAGTCAGAATAACAGAAGGGTTCTAGTCAGAACAAGAGAAGGGGTTTAGTCGGTATAACAGAAGGGTTCTAGTCAGAATAACAGAAGGGTTCTAGTCAGAATAAGAGAAGGGTTCTAGTCAAAATAACAGAAGGGTTCTAGTCAGAATAACAGAAGGGTTCTAGTCAGAACATGAGGGGTTCTAGTCAGAATAACAGAAGGGTTCTAGTCAGAATAACAGAAGGATTCTAGTCAGAATAACTGAATGGTTCTAGTCAGAATAACAGAAGGGTTCTAGTCAGAACAAGAGGAGGGGTTTAGTCGGTATAACAGAAGGGTTCTAGTCAGAATAACAGAAGGGTTCTAGTCAGAACAAGAGAAGGGGTTTAGTCGGTATAACATAAGGGTTCTAGTCAGAATAACAGAAGGGTTCTAGTCAGAAGAACAGAAGGGGTTTAGTCGGTATAACAGAAGGGTTCTAGTCAGAATGACAGATGGGTTTTAGTCGGTATAACAGAGGGTTCTAGTCAGAATAACAGAAGGGGTTTAGTCGGTATAACAGAAGGGTTCTAGTCAGAATGACAAAAGGGTTCTAGTCAGAATGACAGAAGGGTTCTAGTCAGAATGACAGAAGGGTTTTAGTCGGTATAACAGAAGGGTTCTAGTCAGAATAACTGAATGGTTCTAGTCAGAATAACAGAAGGGTTCTAGTCAGAACAAGAGAAGGGGTTTAGTCGGTATAACAGAAGGGTTCTAGTCAGAATGACAGAAGGGTTCTAGTCAGAATAACAGAAGGGTTCTAGTCAGAACAGGAGGGGTTCTAGTCAGAATAACAGAAGGGTTCTAGTCAGAATGACAGAAGGGTTCTAGTCAGAATGACAGAAGGGTTTTAGTCGGTATAACAGAAGGGTTCTAGTCAGAATAACTGAAGGGTTCTAGTCAGAATAACAGAAGGGTTCTAGTCAGAACAAGAGAAGGGGTTTAGTCGGTATAACAGAAGGGTTCTAGTCAGAATAACAGAAGGGTTCTAGTCAGAACAAGAGAAGGGGTTTAGTCGGTATAACAGAAGGGTTCTAGTCAGAATAACAGAAGGGTTCTAGTCAGAAGAACAGAAGGGGTTTAGTCAGTATAACAGAAGGGTTCTAGTCAGAATGACAGAAGGGTTTTAGTCGGTATAACAGAAGGGTTCTACTCAGAATAACAGAAGGGGTTTAGTCGGTATAACAGAAGGGTTCTAGTCATAATAACAGAAGGGTTCTAGTCAGAATAACTGAAGGGTTCTAGTCAGAATAACAGAAGGGTTCTAGTCAGAATAACAGAAGGGTTCAAGTCAGAATAACTGAAGGGTTCTAGTCAGAATAACAGAAGCGTTCTAGTCAGAATAACTGAAGGGTTCTAGTCAGACTAACTGAAGTGTTCTAGTCAGAATAAGAGAAGGGTTCTAGTCAGAATAACAGAAGGGTTCTAGTCAGAATAATGGAAGGGTTCTAGTCAGAACATGAGGGGTTCTAGTCAGAATAACAGAAGGGTTCTAATCAGAATAACAGAAGGGTTCTAGTCAGAATAACTGAAGGGTTCTAGTCAGAATAACAGAAGGGTTCTAGTCAGAACAAGAGAAGGGGTTTAGTCGGTATAACAGAAGGGTTCTAGTCAGAATAACAAAAGGGTTCTAGTCAGAACAACAGAAGGGGTTTAGTCGGTATAACAGAAGGGTTCTAGTCAGAATAACAGAAGGGTTCTAGTCAGAATAACTGAAGGGTTCTAGTCAGAATAACAGAAGGGTTCTAGTCAGAATAACAGAAGGGTTCAAGTCAGAATAACAGAAGGGTTCTAGTCAGAATAACAGAAGGGTTCTAGTCAGAATAACAGAAGGGTTCTAGTCAGACTAACTGAAGTGTTCTAGTCAGAATAAGAGAAGGGTTCTAGTCAGAATAACAGAAGGGTTCTAGTCAGAATAACAGAAGGGTTCTAGTCAGAACATGAGGGGTTCTAGTCAGAATAACAGAAGGGTTCTAGTCAGAATAACAGAAGGGTTCTAGTCAGAATAACTGAAGGGTTCTAGTCAGAATAACAGAAGGGTTCTAGTCAGAAGAAGAGAAGGGGTTTAGTCGGTATAACAGAAGGGTTCGAGTCAGAATAACAGAAGGGTTCTAGTCAGAAGAACAGAAGGGGTTTAGTCGGTATAACAGAAGGGTTCTAGTCAGAATAACAGAAGGGTTCTAGTCAGAACAAGAGAAGGGGTTTAGTCGGTATAACAGAAGGGTTCGAGTCAGAATAACAGAAGGGTTCTAGTCAGAAGAACAGAAGGGGTTTAGTCGGTATAACAGAATGGTTCTAGTCAGAATGACAGAAGGGTTTTAGTCGGTTTAACAGAAGGGTTCTAGTCAGAATAACAGAAGAGGTTTAGTCGGTATAACAGAAGGGTTCTAGTCAGAATGACAGAAGGGTTCTAGTCAGAATAACAGAAGGGTTCTAGTCAGAACAGGAGGGGTTCTAGTCAGAATAACAGAAGGGTTCTAGTCAGAATGACAGAAGGGTTCTAGTCAGAATGACAGAAGGGTTCTAGTCAGAATAACAGAAGGGGTTTAGTCGGTATAACAGAAGGGTTCTAGTCAGAATGACAGAAGGGTTTTAGTCGGTATAACAGAAGGGTTCTAGTCAGAATAACTGAAGGGTTCTAGTCAGAATAACAGAAGGGTTCTAGTCAGAACAAGAGAAGGGGTTTAGTCGGTATAACAGAAGGGTTCTAGTCAGAATAACAGAAGGGTTCTAGTCAGAAGAACAGAAGGGGTTTAGTCAGTATAACAGAAGGGTTCTAGTCAGAATAACAGAAGGGGTTTAGTTGGTATAACAGAAGGGTTCTAGTCAGAATGACAGAAGGGTTCTAGTCAGAATGACAGAAGGGTTCTAGTCAGAATAACTGAAGGGTTCTAGTCAGAATAACAGAAGGGTTCTAGTCAGAACAAGAGAAGGGGTTTAGTCGGTATAACAGAAGGGTTCTAGTCAGAATGAGAGAAGGGTTTTAGTCGGTATAACAGAATGGTTCTAGTCAGAATAACAGAAGGGGTTTAGTCGGTATAACAGAAGGGTTCTAGTCAGAATGACATAAGGGTTCTAGTCAGAATGACAGAAGGGTTCTAGTCAGAATGACAGAAGGGTTTTAGTCGGTATAACAGAAGGGTTCTAGTCAGAATAACAGAAGGGTTCTAGTCAGAATAACAGAAGGGTTCTAGTCAGAACATGAGGGGTTCTAGTCAGAATAACAGAAGGGTTCTAGTCAGAATAACAGAAGGGTTCTAGTCAGAATAACTGAAGGGTTCTAGTCAGAATAACAGAAGGGTTCTAGTCAGAAGAAGAGAAGGGGTTTAGTCGGTATAACAGAAGGGTTCGAGTCAGAATAACAGAAGGGTTCTAGTCAGAAGAACAGAAGGGGTTTAGTCGGTATAACAGAATGGTTCTAGTCAGAATGACAGAAGGGTTTTAGTCGGTTTAACAGAAGGGTTCTAGTCAGAATAACAGAAGAGGTTTAGTCGGTATAACAGAAGGGTTCTAGTCAGAATGACAGAAGGGTTCTAGTCAGAATAACAGAAGGGTTCTAGTCAGAACAGGAGGGGTTCTAGTCAGAATAACAGAAGGGTTCTAGTCAGAATGACAGAAGGGTTCTAGTCAGAATGACAGAAGGGTTCTAGTCAGAATAACAGAAGGGGTTTAGTCGGTATAACAGAAGGGTTCTAGTCAGAATGACAGAAGGGTTTTAGTCGGTATAACAGAAGGGTTCTAGTCAGAATAACTGAAGGGTTCTAGTCAGAATAACAGAAGGGTTCTAGTCAGAACAAGAGAAGGGGTTTAGTCGGTATAACAGAAGGGTTCTAGTCAGAATAACAGAAGGGTTCTAGTCAGAAGAACAGAAGGGGTTTAGTCAGTATAACAGAAGGGTTCTAGTCAGAATAACAGAAGGGGTTTAGTTGGTATAACAGAAGGGTTCTAGTCAGAATGACAGAAGGGTTCTAGTCAGAATGACAGAAGGGTTCTAGTCAGAATAACTGAAGGGTTCTAGTCAGAATAACAGAAGGGTTCTAGTCAGAATAACAGAAGGGTTCTAGTCAGAATAACAGAAGGGTTCTAGTCAGAATAACTGAAGGGTTCTAGTCAGAATAACAGAAGGGTTCTAGTCAGAATAACAGAAGGGTTCAAGTCAGAATAACAGAAGGGTTCTAGTCAGAATAAGAGAAGGGTTCTAGTCAGAATAACAGAAGGGTTCTAGTCAGAATAACAGAAGGGTTCTAGTCAGAACATGAGGGGTTCTAGTCAGAATAACAGAAGGGTTCTAGTCAGAATAACAGAAGGGTTCTAGTCAGAATAACTGAAGGGTTCTAGTCAGAATAACAGAAGGGTTCTAGTCAGAACAAGAGAAGGGGTTTAGTTGGTATAACAGAAGGGGTCTAGTCAGAATAACAGAAGGGTTCTAGTCAGAACAAGAGAAGGGGTTTAGTCGGTATAACAGAAGGGTTCTAGTCAGAATGACAGAAGGGTTTTAGTCGGTATAAAAGAAGGGTTCTAGTCAGAATAACAGAAGGGGTTTAGTCGGTATAACAGAAGGGTTCTAGTCAGAATAACAGAAGGGTTCTAGTCAGAATTACAGAAGGGTTCTATTCAGAATGACAGAAGGGTTCTAGTCAGAATAACAGAAGGGGTTTAGTCGGTATAACAGAAGGGTTCTAGTCAGAATGACAGAAGGGTTTTAGTCGGTATAACAGAAGGGTTCTAGTCAGAATAACTGAAGGGTTCTAGTCAGAATAACAGAAGGGTTCTAGTCAGAACAAGAGAAGGGGTTTAGTCGGTATAACAGAAGGGTTCTAGTCAGAATAACAGAAGGGTTCTAGTCAGAATAAGAGAAGGGTTCTAGTCAGAATAACAGAAGGGTTCTAGTCAGAATAACAGAAGGGTTCTAGTCAGAACATGAGGGGTTCTAGTCAGAATAACAGAAGGGTTCTAGTCAGAATAACAGAAGGGTTCTAGTCAGAATAACTGAAGGGTTCTAGTCAGAATAACAGAAGGGTTCTAGTCAGAACAAGAGAAGGGGTTTAGTTGGTATAACAGAAGGGGTCTAGTCAGAATAACAGAAGGGTTCTAGTCAGAACAAGAGAAGGGGTTTAGTCGGTATAACAGAAGGGTTCTAGTCAGAATGACAGAAGGGTTTTAGGCGGTATAAAAGAAGGGTTCTAGTCAGAATAACAGAAGGGGTTTAGTCGGTATAACAGAAGGGTTCTAGTCAGAATAACAGAAGGGTTCTAGTCAGAATTACAGAAGGGTTCTATTCAGAATGACAGAAGGGTTCTAGTCAGAATAACAGAAGGGGTTTAGTCGGTATAACAGAAGGGTTCTAGTCAGAATGACAGAAGGGTTTTAGTCGGTATAACAGAAGGGTTCTAGTCAGAATAACTGAAGGGTTCTAGTCAGAATAACAGAAGGGTTCTAGTCAGAACAAGAGAAGGGGTTTAGTCGGTATAACAGAAGGGTTCTAGTCAGAATAACAGAAGGGTTCTAGTCAGAACAAGAGAAGGGGTTTAGTCGGTATAACAGAAGGGTTCTAGTCAGAATAACAGAAGGGTTCTAGTCAGAACAGGAGGGTTCTCGTCAGAATAACAGAAGGGGTTCTAGTCAGAATAAGCGAAGGGTTCTAGTCAGAATAACAGAAGGGTTCAAGTCAGAATAACGGAAGGGTTCTAGTCAGAATAACAGAAGGGTTCTAGTCAGAAGAACAGAAGGGGTTTAGTCAGTATAACAGAAGGGTTCTAGTCAGAATGACAGAAGGGTTTTAGTCGGTATAACAGAAGGGTTCTAGTCAGAATAACAGAAGGGGTTTAGTCGGTATAACAGAAGGGTTCTAGTCAGAATGACAGAAGGGTTCTAGTCAGAATAACAGAAGGGTTCTAGTCAGAATAGGAGGGGTTCTAGTCAGAATAACAGAAGGGTTCTAGTCAGAATGACAGAAGGGTTCTAGTCAGAATGACAGAAGGGTTTTAGTCGGTATAACAGAAGGGTTCTAGTCAGAATAACTGAAGGGTTCTAGTCAGAATAACAGAAGGGTTCTAGTCAGAACAAGAGAAGGGGTTTAGTCGGTATAACAGAAGGGTTCTAGTCAGAATAACAGAAGGGTTCTAGTCAGAACAAGAGAAGGGGTTTAGTCGGTATAACAGAAGGGTTCGAGTCAGAATAACAGAAGGGTTCTAGTCAGAATAACAGAAGGGTTCAAGTCAGAATAACAGAAGGGTTCTAGTCAGAATAACAGAAGGGTTCTAGTCAGAATAACAGAAGGGTTCTAGTCAGACTAACTGAAGTGTTCTAGTCAGAATAAGAGAAGGGTTCTAGTCAGAATAACAGAAGGGTTCTAGTCAGAATAACAGAAGGGTTCTAGTCAGAACATGAGGGGTTCTAGTCAGAATAACAGAAGGGTTCTAGTCAGAATAACAGAAGGGTTCTAGTCAGAATAACTGAAGGGTTCTAGTCAGAATAACAGAAGGGTTCTAGTCAGAAGAAGAGAAGGGGTTTAGTCGGTATAACAGAAGGGTTCGAGTCAGAATAACAGAAGGGTTCTAGTCAGAAGAACAGAAGGGGTTTAGTCGGTATAACAGAAGGGTTCTAGTCAGAATAACAGAAGGGTTAACTGAAGTTCAGAATAACAGAAGGGTTCTAGTCAGAATAACAGAAGGGTTCTAGTCAGACTAACTGAAGTGTTCTAGTCAGAATAAGAGAAGGGTTCTAGTCAGAATAACAGAAGGGTTCTAGTCAGAATAACAGAAGGGTTCTAGTCAGAACATGAGGGGTTCTAGTCAGAATAACAGAAGGGTTCTAGTCAGAATAACAGAAGGGTTCTAGTCAGAATAACTGAAGGGTTCTAGTCAGAATAACAGAAGGGTTCTAGTCAGAAGAAGAGAAGGGGTTTAGTCGGTATAACAGAAGGGTTCGAGTCAGAATAACAGAAGGGTTCTAGTCAGAAGAACAGAAGGGGTTTAGTCGGTATAACAGAAGGGTTCTAGTCAGAATAACAGAAGGGTTCTAGTCAGAACAAGAGAAGGGGTTTAGTCGGTATAACAGAAGGGTTCGAGTCAGAATAACAGAAGGGTTCTAGTCAGAAGAACAGAAGGGGTTTAGTCGGTATAACAGAATGGTTCTAGTCAGAATGACAGAAGGGTTTTAGTCGGTTTAACAGAAGGGTTCTAGTCAGAATAACAGAAGAGGTTTAGTCGGTATAACAGAAGGGTTCTAGTCAGAATGACAGAAGGGTTCTAGTCAGAATAACAGAAGGGTTCTAGTCAGAACAGGAGGGGTTCTAGTCAGAATAACAGAAGGGTTCTAGTCAGAATGACAGAAGGGTTCTAGTCAGAATGACAGAAGGGTTCTAGTCAGAATAACAGAAGGGGTTTAGTCGGTATAACAGAAGGGTTCTAGTCAGAATGACAGAAGGGTTTTAGTCGGTATAACAGAAGGGTTCTAGTCAGAATAACTGAAGGGTTCTAGTCAGAATAACAGAAGGGTTCTAGTCAGAACAAGAGAAGGGGTTTAGTCGGTATAACAGAAGGGTTCTAGTCAGAATAACAGAAGGGTTCTAGTCAGAAGAACAGAAGGGGTTTAGTCAGTATAACAGAAGGGTTCTAGTCAGAATAACAGAAGGGGTTTAGTTGGTATAACAGAAGGGTTCTAGTCAGAATGACAGAAGGGTTCTAGTCAGAATGACAGAAGGGTTCTAGTCAGAATAACTGAAGGGTTCTAGTCAGAATAACAGAAGGGTTCTAGTCAGAACAAGAGAAGGGGTTTAGTCGGTATAACAGAAGGGTTCTAGTCAGAATGACAGAAGGGTTTTAGTCGGTATAACAGAATGGTTCTAGTCAGAATAACAGAAGGGTTCTAGTCAGAATAACAGAAGGGTTTTAGTCGGTATAACAGAAGGGTTCTAGTCAGAATAACAGAAGGGGTTTAGTCGGTATAACAGAAGGGTTCTAGTCAGAATAACAGAAGGGTTCTAGTCAGAATAACAGAAGGGTTCTAGTCAGAATAACAGAAGGGTTCTAGTCAGAACAAGAGAAGGGGTTTAGTCGGTATAACAGAAGGGTTCTAGTCAGAATGACAGAAGGGTTTTAGTCGGTATAACAGAAGGGTTCTAGTCAGAATGACATAAGGGTTCTAGTCAGAATGACAGAAGGGTTCTAGTCAGAATGACAGAAGGGTTTTAGTCGGTATAACAGAAGGGTTCTAGTCAGAATAACAGAAGGGGTTTAGTCGGTATAACAGAAGGGTTCTAGTCAGAATAACAGAAGGGTTCTAGTCAGAATAACAGAAGGGTTCTAGTCAGAATAACAGAAGGGTTCTAGTCAGAATAACAGAAGGGTTCTAGTCAGAATAACTGAAGGGTTCTAGTCAGAATAACAGAAGGGTTCTAGTCAGAATAACTGAAGGGTTCTAGTCAGAATAACAGAAGGGTTCTAGTCAGAATAACAGAAGGGTTCAAGTCAGAATAACAGAAGGGTTCTAGTCAGAATAAGAGAAGGGTTCTAGTCAGAATAAGAGAAGGGTTCTAGTCAGAATAACAGAAGGGTTCTAGTCAGAACATGAGGGGTTCTAGTCAGAATAACAGAAGGGTTCTAGTCAGAATAACAGAAGGGTTCTAGTCAGAACATGAGGGGTTCTAGTCAGAATAACAGAAGGGTTCTAGTCAGAATAACAGAAGGGTTCTAGTCAGAATAACTGAAGGGTTCTAGTCAGAATAACAGAAGGGTTCTAGTCAGAATAACAGAAGGGTTCTAGTCAGAATAACAGAAGGGTTCTAGTCAGAATAACAGAAGGGTTCAAGTCAGAATAACAGAAGGGTTCTAGTCAGAATAACAGAAGGGTTCTAGTCAGAATAACAGAAGGGTTCTAGTCAGAATAACAGAAGGGTTCTAGTCAGAACATGAGGGGTTCTAGTCAGAATAACAGAAGGGTTCTAGTCAGAATAACAGAAGGGTTCTAGTCAGAATAACTGAAGGGTTCTAGTCAGAATAACAGAAGGGTTCTAGTCAGAACAAGAGAAGGGGTTTAGTCGGTATAACAGAAGGGGTCTAGTCAGAATAACAGAAGGGTTCTAGTCAGAACAAGAGAAGGGGTTTAGTCGGTATAACAGAAGGGTTCTAGTCAGAATGACAGAAGGGTTTTAGTCGGTATAAAAGAAGGGTTCTAGTCAGAATAACAGAAGGGGTTTAGTCGGTATAACAGAAGGGTTCTAGTCAGAATAACAGAAGGGTTCTAGTCAGAATTACAGAAGGGTTCTATTCAGAATGACAGAAGGGTTCTAGTCAGAATAACAGAAGGGGTTTAGTCGGTATAACAGAAGGGTTCTAGTCAGAATGACAGAAGGGTTTTAGTCGGTATAACAGAAGGGTTCTAGTCAGAATAACTGAAGGGTTCTAGTCAGAATAACAGAAGGGTTCTAGTCAGAACAAGAGAAGGGGTTTAGTCGGTATAACAGAAGGGTTCTAGTCAGAATAACAGAAGGGTTCTAGTCAGAACAAGAGAAGGGGTTTAGTCGGTATAACAGAAGGGTTCTAGTCAGAATAACAGAAGGGTTCTAGTCAGAACAGGAGGGGTTCTCGTCAGAATAACAGAAGGGGTTCTAGTCAGAATAAGCGAAGGGTTCTAGTCAGAATAACAGAAGGGTTCAAGTCAGAATAACGGAAGGGTTCTAGTCAGAATAACAGAAGGGTTCTAGTCAGAAGAACAGAAGGGGTTTAGTCAGTATAACAGAAGGGTTCTAGTCAGAATGACAGAAGGGTTTTAGTCGGTATAACAGAAGGGTTCTAGTCAGAATAACAGAAGGGTTTAGTCGGTATAACAGAAGGGTTCTAGTCAGAATGACAGAAGGGTTCTAGTCAGAATAACAGAAGGGTTCTAGTCAGAATAGGAGGGGTTCTAGTCAGAATAACAGAAGGGTTCTAGTCAGAATGACAGAAGGGTTCTAGTCAGAATGACAGAAGGGTTTTAGTCGGTATAACAGAAGGGTTCTAGTCAGAATAACTGAAGGGTTCTAGTCAGAATAACAGAAGGGTTCTAGTCAGAACAAGAGAAGGGGTTTAGTCGGTATAACAGAAGGGTTCTAGTCAGAATAACAGAAGGGTTCTAGTCAGAACAAGAGAAGGGGTTTAGTCGGTATAACAGAAGGGTTCTAGTCAGAATAACAGAAGGGTTCTAGTCAGAAGAACAGAAGGGGTTTAGTCGGTATAACAGAAGGGTTCTAGTCAGAATGACAGAAGGGTTTTAGTCGGTATAACAGAAGGGTTCTAGTCAGAATAACAGAAGGGGTTTAGTCGGTATAACAAAAGGGTTCTAGTCAGAATGACAGAAGGGTTCTAGTCAGAATGACAGAAGGGTTCTAGTCAGAATAACTGAAGGGTTCTAGTCAGAATAACAGAAGGGTTCTAGTCAGAACAAGAGAAGGGGTTTAGTCGGTATAACAGAAGGGTTCTAGTCAGAATAACAGAGGGGTTCTAGTCAGAACAAGAGAAGGGGTTTAGTCGGTATAACAGAAGGGTTCTATTCAGAATAACAGAAGGGTTCTAGTCAGAAGAACAGAAGGGGTTTAGTCGGTATAACAGAAGGGTTCTAGTCAGAATGACAGAAGGGTTCTAGTCAGAATAACAGAAGGGTTCTAGTCAGAATAGGAGGGGTTCTAGTCAGAATGACAGAAGGGTTCTAGTCAGAATGACAGAAGGGTTCTAGTCAGAATGACAGAAGGGTTTTAGTCGGTATAACAGAAGGGTTCTAGTCAGAATAACTGAAGGGTTCTAGTCAGAATAACAGAAGGGTTCTAGTCAGAACAAGAGAAGGGGTTTAGTCGGTATAACAGAAGGGTTCTAGTCAGAATAACAGAAGGGTTCTAGTCAGAACAAGAGAAGGGGTTTAGTCGGTATAACAGAAGGGTTCTAGTCAGAATAACAGAAGGGTTCTAGTCAGAAGAACAGAAGGGGTTTAGTCGGTATAACAGAAGGGTTCTAGTCAGAATGACAGAAGGGTTTTAGTCGGTATAACAGAAGGGTTCTAGTCAGAATAACAGAAGGGGTTTAGTCGGTATAACAAAAGGGTTCTAGTCAGAATGACAGAAGGGTTCTAGTCAGAATGACAGAAGGGTTCTAGTCAGAATAACTGAAGGGTTCTAGTCAGAATAACAGAAGGGTTCTAGTCAGAACAAGAGAAGGGGTTTAGTCGGTATAACAGAAGGGTTCTAGTCAGAATAACAGAAGGGTTCTAGTCAGAACAAGAGAAGGGGTTTAGTCGGTATAACAGAAGGGTTCTAGTCAGAATAACAGAAGGGTTCTAGTCAGAAGAACAGAAGGGGTTTAGTCGGTATAACAGAAGGGTTCTAGTCAGAATGACAGAAGGGTTTTAGTCGGTATAACAGAAGGGTTCTAGTCAGAATAACAGAAGGGTTCTAGTCAGAACAAGAGAAGGGGTTTAGTCGGTATAACAGAAGGGTTCTAGTCAGAATAACAGAAGGGTTCTAGTCAGAAGAACAGAAGGGTTTAGTCGGTATAACAGAAGGGTTCTAGTCAGAATGACAGAAGGGTTTTAGTCGGTATAACAAAAGGGTTCTAGTCAGAATGACAGAAGGGTTCTAGTCAGAATGACAGAAGGGTTCTAGTCAGAATAACTGAAGGGTTCTAGTCAGAATAACAGAAGGGTTCTAGTCAGAACAAGAGAAGGGGTTTAGTCGGTATAACAGAAGGGTTCTAGTCAGAATAACAGAAGGGTTCTACTCAGAACAAGAGAAGGGGTTTAGTCGGTATAACAGAAGGGTTCTAGTCGGTATAACAGAAGGGTTCTAGTCAGAATAACAGAAGGGGTTTAGTCGGTATAACAGAAGGGTTCTAGTCAGAATGACAGAAGGGTTCTAGTCAGAATAACAGAAGGGTTCTAGTCAGAACAGGAGGGGTTCTAGTCAGAATAACAGAAGGGTTCTAGTCAGAATGACAGAAGGGTTCTAGTCAGAATGACAGAAGGGTTCTAGTCAGAATAACAGAAGGAAGGGGTTTAGTCGGTATAACAGAAGGGTTCTAGTCAGAATGACAGAAGGGTTCTAGTCAGAATAACAGAAGGGTTCTAGTCAGAACAGGAGGGGTTCTAGTCAGAATAACAGAAGGGTTCTAGTCAGAATGACAGAAGGGTTCTAGTCAGAATGACAGAAGGGTTCTAGTCAGAATAACAGAAGGGGTTTAGTCGGTATAACAGAAGGGTTCTAGTCAGAATGACAGAAGGGTTTTAGTCGGTATAACAGAAGGGTTCTAGTCAGAATAACTGAAGGGTTCTAGTCAGAATAACAGAAGGGTTCTAGTCAGAACAAGAGAAGGGGTTTAGTCGGTATAACAGAAGGGTTCTAGTCAGAATAACAGAAGGGTTCTAGTCAGAAGAACAGAAGGGGTTTAGTCGGTATAACAGAAGGGTTCTAGTCAGAATGACAGAAGGGTTTTAGTCGGTATAACAGAAGGGTTCTAGTCAGAATAACAGAAGGGTTCTAGTCAGAACAAGAGAAGGGGTTTAGTCGGTATAACAGAAGGGTTCTAGTCAGAATAACAGAAGGGTTCTAGTCAGAAGAACAGAAGGGGTTTAGTCGGTATAACAGAAGGGTTCTAGTCAGAATGACAGAAGGGTTTTAGTCGGTATAACAAAAGGGTTCTAGTCAGAATGACAGAAGGGTTCTAGTCAGAATGACAGAAGGGTTCTAGTCAGAATAACTGAAGGGTTCTAGTCAGAATAACAGAAGGGTTCTAGTCAGAACAAGAGAAGGGGTTTAGTCGGTATAACAGAAGGGTTCTAGTCAGAATAACAGAAGGGTTCTACTCAGAACAAGAGAAGGGGTTTAGTCGGTATAACAGAAGGGTTCTAGTCGGTATAACAGAAGGGTTCTAGTCAGAATAACAGACGGGGTTTAGTCGGTATAACAGAAGGGTTCTAGTCAGAATGACAGAAGGGTTCTAGTCAGAATAACAGAAGGGTTCTAGTCAGAACAGGAGGGGTTCTAGTCAGAATAACAGAAGGGTTCTAGTCAGAATGACAGAAGGGTTCTAGTCAGAATGACAGAAGGGTTCTAGTCAGAATAACAGAAGGGGTTTAGTCGGTATAACAGAAGGGTTCTAGTCAGAATGACAGAAGGGTTCTAGTCAGAATAACAGAAGGGTTCTAGTCAGAACAGGAGGGGTTCTAGTCAGAATAACAGAAGGGTTCTAGTCAGAATGACAGAAGGGTTCTAGTCAGAATGACAGAAGGGTTCTAGTCAGAATAACAGAAGGGGTTTAGTCGGTATAACAGAAGGGTTCTAGTCAGAATGACAGAAGGGTTTTAGTCGGTATAACAGAAGGGTTCTAGTCAGAATAACTGAAGGGTTCTAGTCAGAATAACAGAAGGGTTCTAGTCAGAACAAGAGAAGGGGTTTAGTCGGTATAACAGAAGGGTTCTAGTCAGAATAACAGAAGGGTTCTAGTCAGAAGAACAGAAGGGGTTTAGTCAGTATAACAGAAGGGTTCTAGTCAGAATAACAGAAGGGGTTTAGTTGGTATAACAGAAGGGTTCTAGTCAGAATGACAGAAGGGTTCTAGTCAGAATGACAGAAGGGTTCTAGTCAGAATAACTGAAGGGTTCTAGTCAGAATAACAGAAGGGTTCTAGTCAGAACAAGAGAAGGGGTTTAGTCGGTATAACAGAAGGGTTCTAGTCAGAATGACAGAAGGGTTTTAGTCGGTATAACAGAATGGTTCTAGTCAGAATAACAGAAGGGGTTTAGTCGGTATAACAGAAGGGTTCTAGTCAGAATGACATAATCGTTCTAGTCAGAATGACAGAAGGGTTCTAGTCAGAATGACAGAAGGGTTTTAGTCGGTATAACAGAAGGGTTCTAGTCAGAATAACAGAAGGGGTTTAGTCGGTATAACAGAAGGGTTCTAGTCAGAATAACAGAAGGGTTCTAGTCAGAATAACAGAAGGGTTCTAGTCAGAATAACAGAAGGGTTCTAGTCAGAATAACAGAAGGGTTCTAGTCAGAATAACTGAAGGGTTCTAGTCAGAATAACAGAAGGGTTCTAGTCAGAATAACAGAAGGGTTCTAGTCAGAATAACAGAAGGGTTCTAGTCAGAATAACAGAAGGGTTCAAGTCAGAATAACAGAAGGGTTCTAGTCAGAATAACAGAAGGGTTCTAGTCAGAATAACAGAAGGGTTCTAGTCAGACTAACTGAAGTGTTCTAGTCAGAATAAGAGAAGGGTTCTAGTCAGAATAACAGAAGGGTTCTAGTCAGAATAACAGAAGGGTTCTAGTCAGAACATGAGGGGTTCTAGTCAGAATAACAGAAGGGTTCTAGTCAGAATAACAGAAGGGTTCTAGTCAGAATAACTGAAGGGTTCTAGTCAGAATAACAGAAGGGTTCTAGTCAGAACAAGAGAAGGGGTTTAGTCGGTATAACAGAAGGGGTCTAGTCAGAATAACAGAAGGGTTCTAGTCAGAACAAGAGAAGGGGTTTAGTCGGTATAACAGAAGGGTTCTAGTCAGAATGACAGAAGGGTTTTAGTCGGTATAAAAGAAGGGTTCTAGTCAGAATAACAGAAGGGGTTTAGTCGGTATAACAGAAGGGTTCTAGTCAGAATAACAGAAGGGTTCTAGTCAGAATTACAGAAGGGTTCTACTCAGAATGACAGAAGGGTTCTAGTCAGAATAACAGAAGGGGTTTAGTCGGTATAACAGAAGGGTTCTAGTCAGAATGACAGAAGGGTTTTAGTCGGTATAACAGAAGGGTTCTAGTCAGAATAACTGAAGGGTTCTAGTCAGAATAACAGAAGGGTTCTAGTCAGAACAAGAGAAGGGGTTTAGTCGGTATAACAGAAGGGTTCTAGTCAGAATAACAGAAGGGTTCTAGTCAGAACAAGAGAAGGGGTTTAGTCGGTATAACAGAAGGGTTCTAGTCAGAATAACAGAAGGGTTCTAGTCAGAACAGGAGGGGTTCTCGTCAGAATAACAGAAGGGGTTCTAGTCAGAATAAGCGAAGGGTTCTAGTCAGAATAACAGAAGGGTTCAAGTCAGAATAACGGAAGGGTTCTAGTCAGAATAACAGAAGGGTTCTAGTCAGAAGAACAGAAGGGGTTTAGTCAGTATAACAGAAGGGTTCTAGTCAGAATGACAGAAGGGTTTTAGTCGGTATAACAGAAGGGTTCTAGTCAGAATAACAGAAGGGGTTTAGTCGGTATAACAGAAGGGTTCTAGTCAGAATGACAGAAGGGTTCTAGTCAGAATAACAGAAGGGTTCTAGTCAGAATAGGAGGGGTTCTAGTCAGAATAACAGAAGGGTTCTAGTCAGAATGACAGAAGGGTTCTAGTCAGAATGACAGAAGGGTTTTAGTCGGTATAACAGAAGGGTTCTAGTCAGAATAACTGAAGGTTTCTAGTCAGAATAACAGAAGGGTTCTAGTCAGAACAAGAGAAGGGGTTTAGTCGGTATAACAGAAGGGTTCTAGTCTGAATAACAGAAGGGTTCTAGTCAGAACAAGAGAAGGGGTTTAGTCGGTATAACAGAAGGGTTCTAGTCAGAATAACAGAAGGGTTCTAGTCAGAAGAACAGAAGGGGGTTAGTCGGTATAACAGAAGGGTTCTAGTCAGAATGACAGAAGGGTTTTAGTCGGTATAACAGAAGGGTTCTAGTCAGAATAACAGAAGGGGTTTAGTCGGTATAACAAAAGGGTTCTAGTCAGAATGACAGAAGGGTTCTAGTCAGAATGACAGAAGGGTTCTAGTCAGAATAACTGAAGGGTTCTAGTCAGAATAACAGAAGGGTTCTAGTCAGAACAAGAGAAGGGGTTTAGTCGGTATAACAGAAGGGTTCTAGTCAGAATAACAGAAGGGTTCTAGTCAGAACAAGAGAAGGGGTTTAGTCGGTATAACAGAAGGGTTCTAGTCAGAATAACAGAAGGGTTCTAGTCAGAAGAACAGAAGGGGTTTAGTCGGTATAACAGAAGGGTTCTAGTCAGAATGACAGAAGGGGTTTAGTCGGTATAACAAAAGGATTCTAGTCAGAATAACAGAAGGGTTCTAGTCAGAACAAGAGAAGGGGTTTAGTCGGTATAACAGAAGGGTTCTAGTCAGAATAACAGAAGGGTTCTAGTCAGAAGAACAGAAGGGTTCTAGTCAGAATAACAGAAGGGTTCTAGTCAGAACAGGAGGGGTTCTAGTCAGAATAACAGAAGGGGTTCTAGTCAGAATAACAGAAGGGTTCTAGTCAGAATAACTGAAGGGTTCTAGTCAGAATAAGAGAAGGGTTCTAGTCAGAATAACAGAAGGGTTCAAGTCAGAATAACGGAAGGGTTCTAGTCAGAATAACAGAAGGGTTCTAGTCAGAATAACAGAAGGGTTCTAGTCAGACTAACTGAAGTGTTCTAGTCAGAATAAGAGAAGGGTTCTAGTCAGAATAACAGAAGGGTTCTAGTCAGAATAACAGAAGGATTCTAGTCAGAACATGAGGGGTTCTAGTCAGAATAACAGAAGGGTTCTAGTCAGAATAACAGAAGGGTTCTAGTCAGAATAACTGAAGGGTTCTAGTCAGAATAACAGAAGGGTTCTAGTCAGAACAAGAGAAGGGGTTTAGTCGGTATAACAGAAGGGTTCTAGTCAGAATAACAGAAGGGTTCTAGTCAGAACAAGAGAAGGGGTTTAGTCGGTATAACAGAAGGGCTCTAGTCAGAATAACAGAAGGGTTCTAGTCAGATGAACAGAAGGGGTTTAGTCGGTATAACAGAAGGGTTCTAGTCAGAATGACAGAAGGGTTTTAGTCGGTATAACAGAAGGGTTCTAGTCAGAATAACAGAAGGGGTTTAGTCGGTATAACAGAAGGGTTCTAGTCAGAATGACAGAAGGGTTCTAGTCAGAATAACAGAAGGTTTCTAGTCAGAACAGGAGGGGTTCTAGTCAGAATAACAGAAGGGTTCTAGTCAGAATGACAGAAGGGTTCTAGTCAGAATGACAGAAGGGTTTTAGTCAGTATAACAGAAGGGTTCTAGTCAGAATAACTGAAGGGTTCTAGTCAGAATAACAGAAGGGTTCTAGTCAGAACAAGAGAAGGGGTTTAGTCGGTATAACAGAAGGGTTCTAGTCAGAATAACAGAAGGGTTCTAGTCAGAAGAACAGAAGGGGTTTAGTCGGTATAACAGAAGGGTTCTAGTCAGAATGACAGAAGGGTTTTAGTCAGTATAACAGAAGGGTTCTAGTCAGAATAACAGAAGGGGTTTAGTCGGTATAACAGAAGGGTTCTAGTCAGAATGACAGAAGGGTTTTAGTCGGTATAACAGAAGGGTTCTAGTCAGAATAACTGAAGGGTTCTAGTCAGAATAACAGAAGGGTTCTAGTCAGAACAAGAGAAGGGGTTTAGTCGGTATAACAGAAGGGTTCTAGTCAGAATAACAGAAGGGTTCTAGTCAGAAGAACAGAAGGGGTTTAGTCAGTATAACAGAAGGGTTCTAGTCAGAATGACAGAAGGGTTTTAGTCTGTATAACAGAAGGGTTCTAGTCAGAATAACAGAAGGGGTTTAGTCGGTATAACAGAAGGGTTCTAGTCAGAATGACAGAAGGGTTCTAGTCAGAATAACAGAAGGGTTCTAGTCAGAACAGGAGGGGTTCTAGTCAGAATAACAGAAGGGTTCTAGTCAGAATGACAGAAGGGTTCTAGTCAGAATGACAGAAGGGTTTTAGTCGGTATAACAGAAGGGTTCTAGTCAGAATAACTGAAGGGTTCTAGTCAGAATAACAGAAGGGTTCTAGTCAGAACAAGAGAAGGGGTTTAGTCGGTATAACAGAAGGGTTCTAGTCAGAATAACAGAAGGGTTCTAGTCAGAACAAGAGAAGGGGTTTAGTTGGTATAACAGAAGGGTTCTAGTCAGAATAACAGAAGGGTTCTAGTCAGAATAACAGAAGGGTTCTAGTCAGAACATGAGGGGTTCTAGTCAGAATAACAGAAGGGTTCTAGTCAGAATAACAGAAGGGTTCTAGTCAGAATAACTGAAGGGTTCTAGTCAGAATAACAGAAGGGTTCTAGTCAGAATAACTGAAGGGTTCTAGTCAGAATAACAGAAGGGTTCTAGTCAGAATAACAGAAGGGTTCAAGTCAGAATAACAGAAGGGTTCTAGTCAGAATAACAGAAGGGTTCTAGTCAGAATAATAGAAGGGTTCTAGTCAGACTAACTGAAGTGTTCTAGTCAGAATAAGAGAAGGGTTCTAGTCAGAATAACAGAAGGGTTCTAGTCAGAATAACAGAAGGGTTCTAGTCGGAACATGAGGGGTTCTAGTCAGAATAACAGAAGGGTTCTAGTCAGAATAACAGAAGGGTTCTAGTCAGAATAACTGAAGGGTTCTATTCAGAATAACAGAAGGGTTCTAGTCAGAACAAGAGAAGGGGTTTAGTCGGTATAACAGAAGGGTTCTAGTCAGAATAACAGAAGGGTTCTAGTCAGAATAACAGAAGGGTTCTAGTCAGAACATGAGGGGTTCTAGTCAGAATAACAGAAGGGTTCTAGTCAGAATAACAGAAGGGTTCTAGTCAGAATAACTGAAGGGTTCTAGTCAGAATAACAGAAGGGTTCTAGTCAGAATAACTGAAGGGTTCTAGTCAGAATAACAGAAGGGTTCTAGTCAGAATAACAGAAGGGTTCAAGTCAGAATAACAGAAGGGTTCTAGTCAGAATAACAGAAGGGTTCTAGTCAGAATAACAGAAGGGTTCTAGTCAGACTAACTGAAGTGTTCTAGTCAGAATAAGAGAAGGGTTCTAGTCAGAATAACAGAAGGGTTCTAGTCAGAATAACAGAAGGGTTCTAGTCGGAACATGAGGGGTTCTAGTCAGAATAACAGAAGGGTTCTAGTCAGAATAACAGAAGGGTTCTAGTCAGAATAACTGAAGGGTTCTATTCAGAATAACAGAAGGGTTCTAGTCAGAACAAGAGAAGGGGTTTAGTCGGTATAACAGAAGGGTTCTAGTCAGAATAACAGAAGGGTTCTAGTCAGAACAAGAGAAGGGGTTTAGTCGGTATAACAGAAGGGTTCGAGTCAGAATAACAGAAGGGTTCTAGTCAGAAGAACAGAAGGGGTTTAGTCGGTATAACAGAAGGGTTCTAGTCAGAATAACAGAAGGGGTTTAGTCGGTATAACAGAAGGGTTCTAGTCAGAATAACTGAAGGGTTCTAGTCAGAATAACAGAAGGGTTCTAGTCAGAACCAGAGAAGGGATTAGTCGGTATAACAGAAGGGTTCTAGTCAGAATAACAGAAGGGTTCTAGTCAGAAGAACAGAAGGGGTTTAGTCAGTATAACAGAAGGGTTCTAGTCAGAATGACAGAAGGGTTTTAGTCGGTATAACAGAAGGGTTCTAGTCAGAATAACAGAAGGGGTTTAGTCGGTATAACAGAAGGGTTCTAGTCAGAATGACAGAAGGGTTCTAGTCAGAATGACAGAAGGGTTCTAGTCAGAATGACAGAAGGGTTTTAGTCGGTATAACAGAAGGGTTCTAGTCAGAATAACTGAAGGGTTCTAGTCAGAATAACAGAAGGGTTCTAGTCAGAACAAGAGAAGGGGTTTAGTCGGTATAACAGAAGGGTTCTAGTCAGAATAACAGAAGGGTTCTAGTCAGAACAAGAGAAGGGGTTTAGTTGGTATAACAGAAGGGTTCTAGTCAGAATAACAGAAGGGTTCTAGTCAGAATAACAGAAGGGTTCTAGTCAGAACATGAGGGGTTCTAGTCAGAATAACAGAAGGGTTCTAGTCAGAATAACAGAAGGGTTCTAGTCAGAATAACTGAAGGGTTCTAGTCAGAATAACAGAAGGGTTCTAGTCAGAATAACTGAAGGGTTCTAGTCAGAATAACAGAAGGGTTCTAGTCAGAATAACAGAAGGGTTCAAGTCAGAATAACAGAAGGGTTCTAGTCAGAATAACAGAAGGGTTCTAGTCAGAATAACAGAAGGGTTCTAGTCAGACTAACTGAAGTGTTCTAGTCAGAATAAGAGAAGGGTTCTAGTCAGAATAACAGAAGGGTTCTAGTCAGAATAACAGAAGGGTTCTAGTCGGAACATGAGGGGTTCTAGTCAGAATAACAGAAGGGTTCTAGTCAGAATAACAGAAGGGTTCTAGTCAGAATAACTGAAGGGTTCTATTCAGAATAACAGAAGGGTTCTAGTCAGAACAAGAGAAGGGGTTTAGTCGGTATAACAGAAGGGTTCTAGTCAGAATAACAGAAGGGTTCTAGTCAGAATAACAGAAGGGTTCTAGTCAGAACATGAGGGGTTCTAGTCAGAATAACAGAAGGGTTCTAGTCAGAATAACAGAAGGGTTCTAGTCAGAATAACTGAAGGGTTCTAGTCAGAATAACAGAAGGGTTCTAGTCAGAATAACTGAAGGGTTCTAGTCAGAATAACAGAAGGGTTCTAGTCAGAATAACAGAAGGGTTCAAGTCAGAATAACAGAAGGGTTCTAGTCAGAATAACAGAAGGGTTCTAGTCAGAATAACAGAAGGGTTCTAGTCAGACTAACTGAAGTGTTCTAGTCAGAATAAGAGAAGGGTTCTAGTCAGAATAACAGAAGGGTTCTAGTCAGAATAACAGAAGGGTTCTAGTCGGAACATGAGGGGTTCTAGTCAGAATAACAGAAGGGTTCTAGTCAGAATAACAGAAGGGTTCTAGTCAGAATAACTGAAGGGTTCTATTCAGAATAACAGAAGGGTTCTAGTCAGAACAAGAGAAGGGGTTTAGTCGGTATAACAGAAGGGTTCTAGTCAGAATAACAGAAGGGTTCTAGTCAGAACAAGAGAAGGGGTTTAGTCGGTATAACAGAAGGGTTCGAGTCAGAATAACAGAAGGGTTCTAGTCAGAAGAACAGAAGGGGTTTAGTCGGTATAACAGAAGGGTTCTAGTCAGAATAACAGAAGGGGTTTAGTCGGTATAACAGAAGGGTTCTAGTCAGAATAACTGAAGGGTTCTAGTCAGAATAACAGAAGGGTTCTAGTCAGAACCAGAGAAGGGGATTAGTCGGTATAACAGAAGGGTTCTAGTCAGAATAACAGAAGGGTTCTAGTCAGAAGAACAGAAGGGGTTTAGTCAGTATAACAGAAGGGTTCTAGTCAGAATGACAGAAGGGTTTTAGTCGGTATAACAGAAGGGTTCTAGTCAGAATAACAGAAGGGGTTTAGTCGGTATAACAGAAGGGTTCTAGTCAGAATGACAGAAGGGTTCTAGTCAGAATGACAGAAGGGTTCTAGTCAGAATGACAGAAGGGTTTTAGTCGGTATAACAGAAGGGTTCTAGTCAGAATAACTGAAGGGTTCTAGTCAGAATAACAGAAGGGTTCTAGTCAGAACAAGAGAAGGGGTTTAGTCGGTATAACAGAAGGGTTCTAGTCAGAATAACAGAAGGGTTCTAGTCAGAACAAGAGACGGGGTTTAGTCGTTATAACAGAAGGGTTCTAGTCAGAATAACAGAAGGGTTCTAGTCAGAACAAGAGAAGGGGTTTAGTCGGTATAACAGAAGGGTTCTAGTCAGAATAACAGAAGGTTTCTAGTCAGAAGAACACAAGGGTTCTAGTCAGAATAACAGAAGGGTTCTAGTCAGAATAACAGAAGGGTTCTAGTCAGACTAACTGAAGTGTTCTAGTCAGAATAAGAGAAGGGTTCTAGTCAGAATAACAGAAGGGTTCTAGTCAGAATAACAGAAGGATTCTAGTCAGAACATGAGGGGTTCTAGTCAGAATAACAGAAGGGTTCTAGTCAGAATAACAGAAGGGTTCTAGTCAGAATAACTGAAGGGTTCTAGTCAGAATAACAGAAGGGTTCTAGTCAGAACAAGAGAAGGGGTTTAGTCGGTATAACAGAAGGGTTCTAGTCAGAATAACAGAAGGGTTCTAGTCAGAACAAGAGAAGGGGTTTAGTCGGTATAACAGAAGGGTTCTAGTCAGAATAACAGAAGGGTTCTAGTCAGATGAACAGAAGGGGTTTAGTCGGTATAACAGAAGGGTTCTAGTCAGAATGACAGAAGGGTTTTAGTCGGTATAACAGAAGGGTTCTAGTCAGAATAACAGAAGGGGTTTAGTCGGTATAACAGAAGGGTTCTAGTCAGAATGACAGAAGGGTTCTAGTCAGAATAACAGAAGGTTTCTAGTCAGAACAGGAGGGGCTCTAGTCAGAATAACAGAAGGGTTCTAGTCAGAATGACAGAAGGGTTCTAGTCAGAATGACAGAAGGGTTTTAGTCAGTATAACAGAAGGGTTCTAGTCAGAATAACTGAAGGGTTCTAGTCAGAATAACAGAAGGGTTCTAGTCAGAACAAGAGAAGGGGTTTAGTCGGTATAACAGAAGGGTTCTAGTCAGAATAACAGAAGGGTTCTAGTCAGAAGAACAGAAGGGGTTTAGTCGGTATAACAGAAGGGTTCTAGTCAGAATGACAGAAGGGTTTTAGTCAGTATAACAGAAGGGTTCTAGTCAGAATAACAGAAGGGGTTTAGTCGGTATAACAGAAGGGTTCTAGTCAGAATGACAGAAGGGTTTTAGTCGGTATAACAGAAGGGTTCTAGTCAGAATAACTGAAGGGTTCTAGTCAGAATAACAGAAGGGTTCTAGTCAGAACAAGAGAAGGGGTTTAGTCGGTATAACAGAAGGGTTCTAGTCAGAATAACAGAAGGGTTCTAGTCAGAAGAACAGAAGGGGTTTAGTCAGTATAACAGAAGGGTTCTAGTCAGAATGACAGAAGGGTTTTAGTCTGTATAACAGAAGGGTTCTAGTCAGAATAACAGAAGGGGTTTAGTCGGTATAACAGAAGGGTTCTAGTCAGAATGACAGAAGGGTTCTAGTCAGAATAACAGAAGGGTTCTAGTCAGAACAGGAGGGGTTCTAGTCAGAATAACAGAAGGGTTCTAGTCAGAATGACAGAAGGGTTCTAGTCAGAATGACAGAAGGGTTTTAGTCGGTATAACAGAAGGGTTCTAGTCAGAATAACAGAAGGGTTCTAGTCAGAACAAGAGAAGGGGTTTAGTCGGTATAACAGAAGGGTTCTAGTCAGAATAACAGAAGGGTTCTAGTCAGAACAAGAGAAGGGGTTTAGTTGGTATAACAGAAGGGTTCTAGTCAGAATAACAGAAGGGTTCTAGTCAGAATAACAGAAGGGTTCTAGTCAGAACATGAGGGGTTCTAGTCAGAATAACAGAAGGGTTCTAGTCAGAATAACAGAAGGGTTCTAGTCAGAATAACTGAAGGGTTCTAGTCAGAATAACAGAAGGGTTCTAGTCAGAATAACTGAAGGGTTCTAGTCAGAATAACAGAAGGGTTCTAGTCAGAATAACAGAAGGGTTCAAGTCAGAATAACAGAAGGGTTCTAGTCAGAATAACAGAAGGGTTCTAGTCAGAATAACAGAAGGGTTCTAGTCAGACTAACTGAAGTGTTCTAGTCAGAATAAGAGAAGGGTTCTAGTCAGAATAACAGAAGGGTTCTAGTCAGAATAACAGAAGGGTTCTAGTCGGAACATGAGGGGTTCTAGTCAGAATAACAGAAGGGTTCTAGTCAGAATAACAGAAGGGTTCTAGTCAGAATAACTGAAGGGTTCTATTCAGAATAACAGAAGGGTTCTAGTCAGAACAAGAGAAGGGGTTTAGTCGGTATAACAGAAGGGTTCTAGTCAGAATAACAGAAGGGTTCTAGTCAGAACAAGAGAAGGGGTTTAGTCGGTATAACAGAAGGGTTCGAGTCAGAATAACAGAAGGGTTCTAGTCAGAAGAACAGAAGGGGTTTAGTCGGTATAACAGAAGGGTTCTAGTCAGAATAACAGAAGGGGTTTAGTCGGTATAACAGAAGGGTTCTAGTCAGAATAACTGAAGGGTTCTAGTCAGAATAACAGAAGGGTTCTAGTCAGAACAAAAGAAGGGGTTTAGTCGGTATAACAGAAGGGTTCTAGTCAGAATAACAGAAGGGTTCTAGTCAGAAGAACAGAAGGGGTTTAGTCAGTATAACAGAAGGGTTCTAGTCAGAATGACAGAAGGGTTTTAGTCGGTATAACAGAAGGGTTCTAGTCAGAATAACAGAAGGGGTTTAGTCGGTATAACAGAAGGGTTCTAGTCAGAATGACAGAAGGGTTCTAGTCAGAATAACAGAAGGGTTCTAGTCAGAATAGGAGGGGTTCTAGTCAGAATGACAGAAGGGTTCTAGTCAGAATGACAGAAGGGTTTTAGTCGGTATAACAGAAGGGTTCTAGTCAGAATAACTGAAGGGTTCTAGTCAGAATAACAGAAGGGTTCTAGTCAGAACAAGAGAAGGGGTTTAGTCGGTATAACAGAAGGGTTCTAGTCAGAATAACAGAAGGGTTCTAGTCAGAACAAGAAAAGGGGTTTAGTCGGTATAACAGAAGGGTTCTAGTCAGAATAACAGAAGGGTTCTAGTCAGAAGAACAGAAGGGGTTTAGTCGGTATAACAGAAGGGTTCTAGTCAGAATGACAGAAGGGTTTTAGTCGGTATAACAGAAGGGTTCTAGTCAGAATAACAGAAGGGGTTTAGTCGGTATAACAAAAGGGTTCTAGTCAGAATGACAGAAGGGTTCTAGTCAGAATGACAGAAGGGTTCTAGTCAGAATAACTGAAGGGTTCTAGTCAGAATAACAGAAGGGTTCTAGTCAGAACAAGAGACGGGGTTTAGTCGTTATAACAGAAGGGTTCTAGTCAGAATAACAGAAGGGTTCTAGTCAGAACAAGAGAAGGGGTTTAGTCGGTATAACAGAAGGGTTCTAGTCAGAATAACAGAAGGTTTCTAGTCAGAAGAACAGAAGGGTTCTAGTCAGAATAACAGAAGGGTTCTAGTCAGAACAGGAGGGGTTCTAGTCAGAATAACAGAAGGGGTTCTAGTCAGAATAACTGAAGGGTTCTAGTCAGAATAAGAGAAGGGTTCTAGTCAGAATAACAGAAGGGTTCAAGTCAGAATAACGGAAGGGTTCTAGTCAGAATAACAGAAGGGTTCTAGTCAGAATAACAGAAGGGTTCTAGTCAGACTAACTGAAGTGTTCTAGTCAGAATAAGAGAAGGGTTCTAGTCAGAATAACAGAAGGGTTCTAGTCAGAATAACAGAAGGGTTCTAGTCAGAACATGAGGGGTTCTAGTCAGAATAACAGAAGGGTTCTAGTCAGAATAACAGAAGGGTTCTAGTCAGAATAACTGAAGGGTTCTAGTCAGAATAACAGAAGGGTTCTAGTCAGAACAAGAGAAGGGGTTTAGTCGGTATAACAGAAGGGTTCTAGTCAGAATAACAGAAGGGTTCTAGTCAGAACAAGAGAAGGGGTTTAGTCGGTATAACAGAAGGGTTCTAGTCAGAATAACAGAAGGGTTCTAGTCAGAAGAACAGAAGGGGTTTAGTCGGTATAACAGAAGGGTTCTAGTCAGAATGACAGAAGGGTTTTAGTCGGTATAACAGAAGGGTTCTAGTCAGAATAACAGAAGGGGTTTAGTCGGTATAACATAAGGGTTCTAGTCAGAATAACAGAAGGGTTCTAGTCAGAAGAACATAAGGGGTTTAGTCAGTATAACAGAAGGGTTCTAGTCAGAATGACAGAAGGGTTTTAGTCGGTATAACAGAAGGGTTCTAGTCAGAATAACAGAAGGGGTTTAGTCGGTATAACAGAAGGGTTCTAGTCAGAATGACAGAAGGGTTCTAGTCAGAATAACAGAAGGGTTCTAGTCAGAATAGGAGGGGTTCTAGTCAGAATAACAGAAGGGTTCTAGTCAGAATGACAGAAGGGTTCTAGTCAGAATGACAGAAGGGTTTTAGTCGGTATAACAGAAGGGTTCTAGTCAGAATAACTGAAGGGTTCTAGTCAGAATAACAGAAGGGTTCTAATCAGAACAAGAGAAGGGGTTTAGTCGGTATAACAGAAGGGTTCTAGTCAGAATAACAGAAGGGTTCTAGTCAGAACAAGAGAAGGGGTTTAGTCGGTATAACAGAAGGGTTCTAGTCAGAATAACAGAAGGGTTCTAGTCAGAAGAACAGAAGGGGTTTAGTCGGTATAACAGAAGGGTTCTAGTCAGAATGACAGAAGGGTTTTAGTCGGTATAACAGAAGGGTTCTAGTCAGAATAACAGAAGGGGTTAGTCGGTATAACAAAAGGGTTCTAGTCAGAATGACAGAAGGGTTCTAGTCAGAATGACAGAAGGGTTCTAGTCAGAATAACTGAAGGGTTCTAGTCAGAATAACAGAAGGGTTCTAGTCAGAACAAGAGAAGGGGTTTAGTCGGTATAACAGAAGGGTTCTAGTCAGAATAACAGAAGGGTTCTAGTCAGAACAAGAGAAGGGGTTTAGTCGGTATAACAGAAGGGTTCTAGTCAGAATAACAGAAGGGTTCTAGTCAGAAGAACAGAAGGGTTCTAGTCAGAATAACAGAAGGGTTCTAGTCAGAACAGGAGGGGTTCTAGTCAGAATAACAGAAGGGGTTCTAGTCAGAATAACAGAAGGGTTCTAGTCAGAATAACTGAAGGGTTCTAGTCAGAATAAGAGAAGGGTTCTAGTCAGAATAACAGAAGGGTTCAAGTCAGAATAACGGAAGGGTTCTAGTCAGAATAACAGAAGGGTTCTAGTCAGAATAACAGAAGGGTTCTAGTCAGACTAACTGAAGTGTTCTAGTCAGAATAAGAGAAGGGTTCTAGTCAGAATAACAGAAGGGTTCTAGTCAGAATAACAGAAGGGTTCTAGTCAGAACATGAGGGGTTTTAGTCAGAATAACAGAAGGGTTCTAGTCAGAACAGGAGGGGTTCTAGTCAGAATAACAGAAGGGTTCTAGTCAGAATGACAGAAGGGTTCTAGTCAGAATGACAGAAGGGTTTTAGTCGGTATAACAGAAGGGTTCTAGTCAGAATGACAGAAGGGTTTTAGTCGGTATAACAGAAGGGTTCTAGTCAGAATAACAGAAGGGGTTTAGTCGGTATAACAGAAGGGTTCTAGTCAGAATGACAGAAGGGTTCTAGTCAGAATAACAGAAGGTTTCTAGTCAGAACAGGAGGGGTTCTAGTCAGAATAACAGAAGGGTTCTAGTCAGAATGACAGAAGGGTTCTAGTCAGAATGACAGAAGGGTTTTAGTCAGTATAACAGAAGGGTTCTAGTCAGAATAACTGAAGGGTTCTAGTCAGAATAACAGAAGGGTTCTAGTCAGAACAAGAGAAGGGGTTTAGTCGGTATAACAGAAGGGTTCTAGTCAGAATAACAGAAGGGTTCTAGTCAGAAGAACAGAAGGGGTTTAGTCGGTATAACAGAAGGGTTCTAGTCAGAATGACAGAAGGGTTTTAGTCGGTATAACAGATGGGTTCTAGTCAGAATAACAGAAGGGGTTTAGTCGGTATAACAGAAGGGTTCTAGTCAGAATGACAGAAGGGTTTTAGTCGGTATAACAGAAGGGTTCTAGTCAGAATAACTGAAGGGTTCTAGTCAGAATAACAGAAGGGTTCTAGTCGGAACAAGAGAAGGGGTTTAGTCGGTATAACAGAAGGGTTCTAGTCAAAATAACAGAAGGGTTCTAGTCAGAAGAACAGAAGGGGTTTAGTCAGTATAACAGAAGGGTTCTAGTCAGAATGACAGAAGGGTTTTAGTCTGTATAACAGAAGGGTTCTAGTCAGAATAACAGAAGGGGTTTAGTCGGTATAACAGAAGGGTTCTAGTCAGAATGACAGAAGGGTTCTAGTCAGAATAACAGAAGGGTTCTAGTCAGAACAGGAGGGGTTCTAGTCAGAATAACAGAAGGGTTCTAGTCAGAATGACAGAAGGGTTCTAGTCAGAATGACAGAAGGGTTTTAGTCGGTATAACAGAAGGGTTCTAGTCAGAATAACTGAAGGGTTCTAGTCAGAATAACAGAAGGGTTCTAGTCAGAACAAGAGAAGTGGTTTAGTCGGTATAACAGAAGGGTTCTAGTCAGAATAACAGAAGGGTTCTAGTCAGAACATGAGGGGTTTTAGTCAGAATAACAGAAGGGTTCTAGTCAGAACAGGAGGGGTTCTAGTCAGAATAACAGAAGGGTTCTAGTCAGAATGACAGAAGGGTTCTAGTCAGAATGACAGAAGGGTTTTAGTCGGTATAACAGAAGGGTTCTAGTCAGAATGACAGAAGGGTTTTAGTCGGTATAACAGAAGGGTTCTAGTCAGAATAACAGAAGGGGTTTAGTCGGTATAACAGAAGGGTTCTAGTCAGAATGACAGAAGGGTTCTAGTCAGAATAACAGAAGGTTTCTAGTCAGAACAGGAGGGGTTCTAGTCAGAATAACAGAAGGGTTCTAGTCAGAATGACAGAAGGGTTCTAGTCAGAATGACAGAAGGGTTTTAGTCAGTATAACAGAAGGGTTCTAGTCAGAATAACTGAAGGGTTCTAGTCAGAATAACAGAAGGGTTCTAGTCAGAACAAGAGAAGGGGTTTAGTCGGTATAACAGAAGGGTTCTAGTCAGAATAACAGAAGGGTTCTAGTCAGAAGAACAGAAGGGGTTTAGTCGGTATAACAGAAGGGTTCTAGTCAGAATGACAGAAGGGTTTTAGTCGGTATAACAGATGGGTTCTAGTCAGAATAACAGAAGGGGTTTAGTCGGTATAACAGAAGGGTTCTAGTCAGAATGACAGAAGGGTTTTAGTCGGTATAACAGAAGGGTTCTAGTCAGAATAACTGAAGGGTTCTAGTCAGAATAACAGAAGGGTTCTAGTCGGAACAAGAGAAGGGGTTTAGTCGGTATAACAGAAGGGTTCTAGTCAAAATAACAGAAGGGTTCTAGTCAGAAGAACAGAAGGGGTTTAGTCAGTATAACAGAAGGGTTCTAGTCAGAATGACAGAAGGGTTTTAGTCTGTATAACAGAAGGGTTCTAGTCAGAATAACAGAAGGGGTTTAGTCGGTATAACAGAAGGGTTCTAGTCAGAATGACAGAAGGGTTCTAGTCAGAATAACAGAAGGGTTCTAGTCAGAACAGGAGGGGTTCTAGTCAGAATAACAGAAGGGTTCTAGTCAGAATGACAGAAGGGTTCTAGTCAGAATGACAGAAGGGTTTTAGTCGGTATAACAGAAGGGTTCTAGTCAGAATAACTGAAGGGTTCTAGTCAGAATAACAGAAGGGTTCTAGTCAGAACAAGAGAAGTGGTTTAGTCGGTATAACAGAAGGGTTCTAGTCAGAATAACAGAAGGGTTCTAGTCAGAATGACAGAAGGGTTCTAGTCAGAATAACAGAAGGGTTCTAGTCAGAACAGGAGGGGTTCTAGTCAGAATAACAGAAGGGTTCTAGTCAGAATGACAGAAGGGTTCTAGTCAGAATGACAGAAGGGTTTTAGTCGGTATAACAGAAGGGTTCTAGTCAGAATAACTGAAGGGTTCTAGTCAGAATAACAGAAGGGTTCTAGTCAGAACAAGAGAAGTGGTTTAGTCGGTATAACAGAAGGGTTCTAGTCAGAATAACAGAAGGGTTCTAGTCAGAACAAGAGAAGGGGTTTAGTTGGTATAACAGAAGGGTTCTAGTCAGAATAACAGAAGGGTTCTAGTCAGAATAACAGAAGGGTTCTAGTCAGAACATGAGGGGTTCTAGTCAGAATAACAGAAGGGTTCTAGTCAGAATAACAGAAGGGTTCTAGTCAGAATAACTGAAGGGTTCTAGTCAGAATAACAGAAGGGTTCTAGTCAGAACAAGAGAAGGGGTTTAGTCGGTATAACAGAAGGGTTCTAGTCAGAATAACAGAAGGGTTCTAGTCAGAACAAGAGAAGGGGTTTAGTCGGTATAACAGAAGGGTTCTAGTCAGAATAACAGAAGGGTTCTAGTCAGAAGAACAGAAGGGGTTTAGTCGGTATAACAGAAGGGTTCTAGTCAGAATGACAGAAGGGTTTTAGTCGGTATAACAGAAGGGTTCTAGTCAGAATAACAGAAGGGGTTTAGTCGGTATAACAGAAGGGTTCTAGTCAGAATGACAGAAGGGTTCTAGTCAGAATAACAGAAGGTTTCTAGTCAGAACAGGAGGGGTTCTAGTCAGAATAACAGAAGGGTTCTAGTCAGAATGACAGAAGGGTTCTAGTCAGAATGACAGAAGGGTTCTAGTCAGAATGACAGAAGGGTTTTAGTCAGTATAACAGAAGGGTTCTAGTCAGAACAAGAGAAGGGGTTTAGTCGGTATAACAGAAGGGTTCTAGTCAGAATAACAGAAGGGTTCTAGTCAGAAGAACAGAAGGGGTTTAGTCGGTATAACAGAAGGGTTCTAGTCAGAATGACAGAAGGGTTTTAGTCGGTATAACAGAAGGGTTCTAGTCAGAATAACAGAAGGGGTTTAGTCGGTATAACAGAAGGGTTCTAATCAGAATGACAGAAGGGTTTTAGTCGGTATAACAGAAGGGTTCTAGTCAGAATAACTGAAGGGTTCTAGTCAGAATAACAGAAGGGTTCTAGTCTGAACAAGAGAAGGGGTTTAGTCGGTATAACAGAAGGGTTCTAGTCAGAATAACAGAAGGGGTTTAGTCGGTATAACAGAAGGGTTCTAGTCAGAATGACAGAAGGGTTCTAGTCAGAATAACAGAAGGGTTCTAGTCAGAACAGGAGGGGTTCTAGTCAGAATAACAGAAGGGTTCTAGTCAGAATAACAGAAGGGTTCTAGTCTGAACAAGAGAAGGGTTTTAGTCGGTATAACAGAAGGGTTCTAGTCAGAATAACAGAAGGGTTCTAGTCAGAAGAACAGAAGGGGTTTAGTCAGTATAACAGAAGGGTTCTAGTCAGAATGACATAAGTGTTTTAGTCTGTATAACAGAAGGGTTCCAGTCAGAATAACAGAAGGGGTTTAGTCGGTATAACAGAAGGGTTCTAGTCAGAATGACAGAAGGGTTCTAGTCAGAATAACAGAAGGGTTCTAGTCAGAACAGGAGGGGTTCTAGTCAGAATAACAGAAGGGTTCTAGTCAGAATGACAGAAGGGTTCTAGTCAGAATGACAGAAGGGTTTTAGTCGGTATAACAGAAGGGATCTAGTCAGAATAACTGAAGGGTTCTAGTCAGAATAACAGAAGGGTTCTAGTCAGAACAAGAGAAGGGGTTTAGTCGGTATAACAGAAGGGTTCTAGTCAGAATAACAGAAGGGTTCTAGTCAGAACAAGAGAAGGGGTTTAGTTGGTATAACAGAAGGGTTCTAGTCAGAATAACAGAAGGGTTCTAGTCAGAAGAACAGAAGGGGTTTAGTCGGTATAACTGAAGGGTTCTAGTCAGAATAACAGAAGGGTTCTAGTCAGAACAAGAGAAGGGGTTTAGTCGGTATAACAGAAGGGTTCTAGTCAGAATAACAGAAGGGTTCTAGTCAGAACAAGAGAAGGGGTTTAGTCGGTATAACAGAAGGGTTCTAGTCAGAATAACAGAAGGGTTCTAATCAGAAGAACAGAAGGGGTTTAGTCGGTATAACAGAAGGGTTCTAGTCAGAATGACAGAAGGGTTTTAGTCGGTATAACAGAAGGGTTCTAGTCAGAATAACAGAAGGGGTTTAGTCGGTATAACAGAAGGGTTCTAGTCAGAATGACAAAAGAGTTCTAGTCAGAATGACAGAAGGGTTCTAGTCAGAATGACAGAAGGGTTTTAGTTGGTATAACAGAAGGGTTCTAGTCAGAATAACTGAAGGGTTCTAGTCAGAATAACAGAAGGGATCTAGTCAGAACAAGAGAAGGGGTTTAGTCGGTATAACAGAAGGGTTCTAGTCAGAATAACAGAAGGGTTCTAGTCAAAACAGGAGGGGTTCTAGTCAGAATAACAGAAGGGTTCTAGTCAGAATGACAGAAGGGTTCTAGTCAGAATGACAGAAGGGTTTTAGTCGGTATAACAGAAGGGTTCTAGTCAGAATAACTGAAGGGTTCTAGTCAGAATAACAGAAGGGTTCTAGTCAGAACAAGAGAAGGGGTTTAGTCGGTATAACAGAAGGGTTCTAGTCAGAATAACAGAAGGGTTCTAGTCAGAACAAGAGAAGGGGTTTAGTTGGTATAACAGAAGGGTTCTAGTCAGAATAACAGAAGGGTTCTAGTCAGAATAACAGAAGGGTTCTAGTCAGAACATGAGGGGTTCTAGTCAGAATAACAGAAGGGTTCTAGTCAGAATAACAGAAGGGTTCTAGTCAGAATAACTGAAGGGTTCTAGTCAGAATAACATAAGGGTTCTAGTCAGAACAAGAGAAGGGGTTTAGTCGGTATAACAGAAGGGTTCTAGTCAGAATAACAGAAGGGTTCTAGTCAGAAGAACAGAAGGGGTTTAGTCGGTATAACAGAAGGGTTCTAGTCAGAATAACAGAAGGGGTTTAGTCGGTATAACAGAAGGGTTCTAGTCAGAATGACAGAAGGGTTTTAGTCGGTATAACAGAAGGGTTCTAGTCAGAATAACAGAAGGGGTTTAGTCGGTATAACAGAAGGGTTCTAGTCAGAATGACAGAAGGGTTCTAGTCAGAATAACAGAAGGGTTCTAGTCAGAACAGGAGGGGTTCTAGTCAGAATAACAGAAGGGTTCTAGTCAGAATGACAGAAGGGTTCTAGTCAGAATGACAGAAGGGTTTTAGTCGGTATAACAGAAGGGATCTAGTCAGAATAACTGAAGGGTTCTAGTCAGAATAACAGAAGGGTTCTAGTCAGAACAAGAGAAGGGGTTTAGTCGGTATAACAGAAGGGTTCTAGTCAGAATAACAGAAGGGTTCTAGTCAGAACAAGAGAAGGGGTTTAGTTGGTATAACAGAAGGGTTCTAGTCAGAATAACAGAAGGGTTCTAGTCAGAACAAGAGAAGGGGTTTAGTCGGTATAACAGAAGGGTTCTAGTCAGAATAACAGAAGGGTTCTAGTCAGAACAAGAGAAGGGGTTTAGTCGGTATAACAGAAGGGTTCTAGTCAGAATAACAGAAGGGTTCTAATCAGAAGAACAGAAGGGGTTTAGTCGGTATAACAGAAGGGTTCTAGTCAGAATGACAGAAGGGTTTTAGTCGGTATAACAGAAGGGTTCTAGTCAGAATAACAGAAGGGGTTTAGTCGGTATAACAGAAGGGTTCTAGTCAGAATGACAAAAGAGTTCTAGTCAGAATGACAGAAGGGTTCTAGTCAGAATGACAGAAGGGTTTTAGTTGGTATAACAGAAGGGTTCTAGTCAGAATAACTGAAGGGTTCTAGTCAGAATAACAGAAGGGATCTAGTCAGAACAAGAGAAGGGGTTTAGTCGGTATAACAGAAGGGTTCTAGTCAGAATAACAGAAGGGTTCTAGTCAGAATGACAGAAGGGTTCTAGTCAGAATGACAGAAGGGTTTTAGTCAGTATAACAGAAGGGTTCTAGTCAGAATAACTGAAGGGTTCTAGTCAGAATAACAGAAGGGTTCTAGTCAGAACAAGAGAAGGGGTTTAGTCGGTATAACAGAAGGGTTCTAGTCAGAATAACAGAAGGGTTCTAGTCAGAAGAACAGAAGGGGTTTAGTCGGTATAACAGAAGGGTTCTAGTCAGAATGACAGAAGGGTTCTAGTCAGAATAACAGAAGGGTTCTAGTCAGAACAGGAGGGGTTCTAGTCAGAATAACAGAAGGGTTCTAGTCAGAATGACAGAAGGGTTCTAGTCAGAATGACAGAAGGGTTTTAGTCGGTATAACAGAAGGGATCTAGTCAGAATAACTGAAGGGTTCTAGTCAGAATAACAGAAGGGTTCTAGTCAGAACAAGAGAAGGGGTTTAGTCGGTATAACAGAAGGGTTCTAGTCAGAATAACAGAAGGGTTCTAGTCAGAACAAGAGAAGGGGTTTAGTTGGTATAACAGAAGGGTTCTAGTCAGAATAACAGAAGGGTTCTAGTCAGAACAAGAGAAGGGGTTTAGTCGGTATAACAGAAGGGTTCTAGTCAGAATAACAGAAGGGTTCTAGTCAGAACAAGAGAAGGGGTTTAGTCGGTATAACAGAAGGGTTCTAGTCAGAATAACAGAAGGGTTCTAATCAGAAGAACAGAAGGGGTTTAGTCGGTATAACAGAAGGGTTCTAGTCAGAATGACAGAAGGGTTTTAGTCGGTATAACAGAAGGGTTCTAGTCAGAATAACAGAAGGGGTTTAGTCGGTATAACAGAAGGGTTCTAGTCAGAATGACAAAAGAGTTCTAGTCAGAATGACAGAAGGGTTTTAGTTGGTATAACAGAAGGGTTCTAGTCAGAATAACTGAAGGGTTCTAGTCAGAATAACAGAAGGGATCTAGTCAGAACAAGAGAAGGGGTTTAGTCGGTATAACAGAAGGGTTCTAGTCAGAATAACAGAAGGGTTCTAGTCAGAATGACAGAAGGGTTCTAGTCAGAATGACAGAAGGGTTTTAGTCAGTATAACAGAAGGGTTCTAGTCAGAATAACTGAAGGGTTCTAGTCAGAATAACAGAAGGGTTCTAGTCAGAACAAGAGAAGGGGTTTAGTCGGTATAACAGAAGGGTTCTAGTCAGAATAACAGAAGGGTTCTAGTCAGAAGAACAGAAGGGGTTTAGTCGGTATAACAGAAGGGTTCTAGTCAGAATGACAGGAGGGTTTTAGTCGGTATAACAGAAGGGTTCTAGTCATAATAACTGAAGGGTTCTAGTCAGAATAACATAAGGGTTCTAGTCAAAACAAGAGAAGGGGTTTAGTCGGTATAACAGAAGGGTTCTAGTCAGAATAACAGAAGGAGTTTAGTCGGTATAACAGAAGGGTTCTAGTCAGAATGACAGAAGGGTTCTAGTCAGAATAACATAAGGGTTCTAGTCAGAATGACAGAAGGGTTCTAGTCAGAATGACAGAAGGGTTTTAGTCGGTATAACAGAAGGGTTCTAGTCAGAATAACTGAAGGGTTCTAGTCAGAATAACAGAAGGGATCTAGTCAGAACAAGAGAAGGGGTTTAGTCGGTATAACAGAAGGGTTCTAGTCAGAATAACAGAAGGGTTCTAGTCAGAATGACAGAAGGGTTCTAGTCAGAATGACAGAAGGGTTTTAGTCAGTATAACAGAAGGGTTCTAGTCAGAATAACTGAAGGGTTCTAGTCAGAATAACAGAAGGGTTCTAGTCAGAACAAGAGAAGGGGTTTAGTCGGTATAACAGAAGGGTTCTAGTCAGAATAACAGAAGGGTTCTAGTCAGAAGAACAGAAGGGGTTTAGTCGGTATAACAGAAGGGTTCTAGTCAGAATGACAGGAGGGTTTTAGTCGGTATAACAGAAGGGTTCTAGTCATAATAACTGAAGGGTTCTAGTCAGAATAACATAAGGGTTCTAGTCAGAACAAGAGAAGGGGTTTAGTCGGTATAACAGAAGGGTTCTAGTCAGAATAACAGAAGGGGTTTAGTCGGTATAACAGAAGGGTTCTAGTCAGAATGACAGAAGGGTTCTAGTCAGAATAACAGAAGGGTTCTAGTCAGAATGACAGAAGGGTTCTAGTCAGAATGACAGAAGGGTTTTAGTCGGTATAACAGAAGGGTTCTAGTCAGAATAACTGAAGGGTTCTAGTCAGAATAACAGAAGGGTTCTAGTCAGAACAAGAGAAGGGGTTTAGTCGGTATAACAGAAGGGTTCTAGTCAGAATAACAGAAGGGGTTTAGTCGGTATAACAGAAGGGTTCTAGTCAGAATGACAGAAGGGTTCTAGTCAGAATAACAGAAGGGTTCTAGTCAGAACAGGAGGGGTTCTAGTCAGAATAACAGAAGGGTTCTAGTCAGAATGACAGAAGGGTTCTAGTCAGAATGACAGAAGGGTTTTAGTCGGTATAACAGAAGGGATCTAGTCAGAATAACTGAAGGGTTCTAGTCAGAATAACAGAAGGGTTCTAGTCAGAACAAGAGAAGGGGTTTAGTCGGTATAACAGAAGGGTTCTAGTCAGAATAACAGAAGGGTTCTAGTCAGAACAAGAGAAGGGGTTTAGTTGGTATAACAGAAGGGTTCTAGTCAGAATAACAGAAGGGTTCTAGTCAGAACAAGAGAAGGGGTTTAGTCGGTATAACAGAAGGGTTCTAGTCAGAATAACAGAAGGGTTCTAGTCAGAACAAGAGAAGGGGTTTAGTCGGTATAACAGAAGGGTTCTAGTCAGAATAACAGAAGGGTTCTAATCAGAAGAACAGAAGGGGTTTAGTCGGTATAACAGAAGGGTTCTAGTCAGAATGACAGAAGGGTTTTAGTCGGTATAACAGAAGGGTTCTAGTCAGAATAACAGAAGGGGTTTAGTCGGTATAACAGAAGGGTTCTAGTCAGAATGACAAAAGAGTTCTAGTCAGAATGACAGAAGGGTTTTAGTTGGTATAACAGAAGGGTTCTAGTCAGAATAACTGAAGGGTTCTAGTCAGAATAACAGAAGGGATCTAGTCAGAACAAGAGAAGGGGTTTAGTCGGTATAACAGAAGGGTTCTAGTCAGAATAACAGAAGGGTTCTAGTCAGAATGACAGAAGGGTTCTAGTCAGAATGACAGAAGGGTTTTAGTCAGTATAACAGAAGGGTTCTAGTCAGAATAACTGAAGGGTTCTAGTCAGAATAACAGAAGGGTTCTAGTCAGAACAAGAGAAGGGGTTTAGTCGGTATAACAGAAGGGTTCTAGTCAGAATAACAGAAGGGTTCTAGTCAGAAGAACAGAAGGGGTTTAGTCGGTATAACAGAAGGGTTCTAGTCAGAATGACAGGAGGGTTTTAGTCGGTATAACAGAAGGGTTCTAGTCATAATAACTGAAGGGTTCTAGTCAGAATAACATAAGGGTTCTAGTCAGAACAAGAGAAGGGGTTTAGTCGGTATAACAGAAGGGTTCTAGTCAGAATAACAGAAGGAGTTTAGTCGGTATAACAGAAGGGTTCTAGTCAGAATGACAGAAGGGTTCTAGTCAGAATAACATAAGGGTTCTAGTCAGAATGACAGAAGGGTTCTAGTCAGAATGACAGAAGGGTTTTAGTCGGTATAACAGAAGGGTTCTAGTCAGAATAACTGAAGGGTTCTAGTCAGAATAACAGAAGGGATCTAGTCAGAACAAGAGAAGGGGTTTAGTCGGTATAACAGAAGGGTTCTAGTCAGAATAACAGAAGGGTTCTAGTCAGAATGACAGAAGGGTTCTAGTCAGAATGACAGAAGGGTTTTAGTCAGTATAACAGAAGGGTTCTAGTCAGAATAACTGAAGGGTTCTAGTCAGAATAACAGAAGGGTTCTAGTCAGAACAAGAGAAGGGGTTTAGTCGGTATAACAGAAGGGTTCTAGTCAGAATAACAGAAGGGTTCTAGTCAGAAGAACAGAAGGGGTTTAGTCGGTATAACAGAAGGGTTCTAGTCAGAATGACAGGAGGGTTTTAGTCGGTATAACAGAAGGGTTCTAGTCATAATAACTGAAGGGTTCTAGTCAGAATAACATAAGGGTTCTAGTCAGAACAAGAGAAGGGGTTTAGTCGGTATAACAGAAGGGTTCTAGTCAGAATAACAGAAGGGGTTTAGTCGGTATAACAGAAGGGTTCTAGTCAGAATGACAGAAGGGTTCTAGTCAGAATAACAGAAGGGTTCTAGTCAGAATGACAGAAGGGTTCTAGTCAGAATGACAGAAGGGTTTTAGTCGGTATAACAGAAGGGTTCTAGTCAGAATAACTGAAGGGTTCTAGTCAGAATAACAGAAGGGTTCTAGTCAGAACAAGAGAAGGGGTTTAGTCGGTATAACAGAAGGGTTCTAGTCAGAATAACAGAAGGGTTCTAGTCAGAAGAACAGAAGGGGTTTAGTCGGTATAACAGAAGGGTTCTAGTCAGAATAACAGAAGGGTTCTAATCAGAAGAACAGAAGGGGTTTAGTCGGTATAACAGAAGGGTTCTAGTCAGAACAGGAGGGCTTCTAATCAGAATAACAGAAGGGTTCTACTCAGAATAACAGAAGGGTTCTAGTCAGAATAACAGAAGGGGTTTAGTCGGTATAACAGAAGGGTTCTAGTCAGAACAAGAGAAGGGGTTTAGTCGGTATAACAGAAGGGTTCTAGTCAGAATAACAGAAGGGTTCTAGTCAGAACAAGAGAAGGGGTTTAGTTGGTATAACAGAAGGGTTCTAGTCAGAATAACAGAAGGGTTCTAGTCAGAACAAGAGAAGGGGTTTAGTCGGTATAACAGAAGGGTTCTAGTCAGAATAACAGAAGGGTTCTAGTCAGAACAAGAGAAGGGGTTTAGTCGGTATAACAGAAGGGTTCTAGTCAGAATAACAGAAGGGTTCTAATCAGAAGAACAGAAGGGATTTAGTCGGTATAACAGAAGGGTTCTAGTCAGAATGACAGAAGGGTTTTAGTCGGTATAACAGAAGGGTTCTAGTCAGAATGACAAAAGAGTTCTAGTCAGAATGACAGAAGGGTTCTAGTCAGATTGGCAGAAGGGTTTTAGTTGGTATAACAGAAGGGTTCTAGTCAGAATAACTGAAGGGTTCTATTCAGAATAACAGAAGGGATCTAGTCAGAACAAGAGAAGGGGTTTAGTCGGTATAACAGAAGGGTTCTAGTCAGAATAACAGAAGGGTTCTAGTCAGAATGACAGAAGGGTTCTAGTCAGAATGACAGAAGTGTTTTAGTCAGTATAACAGAAGGGTTCTAGTCAGAATAACTGAAGGGTTCTAGTCAGAATAACAGAAGGGTTCTAGTCAGAACAAGAGAAGGGGTTTAGTCAGTATAACAGAAGGGTTCTAGTCAGAATGACAGAAGGGTTTTATTCGGTATAACAGAAGGGTTCTAGTCAGAATAACTGAAGGGTTCTAGTCAGAATAACAGAAGGGTTCTAGTCTGAACAAGAGAAGGGGTTTAGTCGGTATAACAGAAGGGTTCTAGTCAGAATAACAGAAGGGTTCTAGTCAGAAGAACAGAAGGGGTTTAGTCAGTATAACAGAAGGGTTCTAGTCAGAATGACAGAAGGGTTTTAGTCTGTATAACAGAAGGGTTCTAGTCAGAATAACAGAAGGGGTTTAGTCGGTATAACAGAAGGGTTCTAGTCAGAATGACAGAAGGGTTCTAGTCAGAATAACAGAAGGGTTCTAGTCAGAACAGGAGGGTTCTAGTCAGAATAACAGAAGGGTTCTAGTCAGAATGACAGAAGGGTTCTAGTCAGAATGACAGAAGGGTTTTAGTCAGAATAACAGAAGGGATCTAGTCAGAATAACTGAAGGGTTCTAGTCAGAATAACAGAAGGGTTCTAGTCAGAACAAGAGAAGGGGTTTAGTCGGTATAACAGAAGGGTTCTAGTCAGAATAACAGAAGGGTTCTAGTCAGAACAAGAGAAGGGGTTTAGTCGGTATAACAGAAGGGTTCTAGTCAGAATAACAGAAGGGTTCTAGTCAGAACAAGAGAAGGGGTTTAGTCGGTATAACAGAAGGGTTCTAGTCAGAATAACAGAAGGGTTCTAATCAGAAGAACAGAAGGGGTTTAGTCGGTATAACAGAAGGGTTCTAGTCAGAATGACAGAAGGGTTTTAGTCGGTATAACAGAAGGGTTCTAGTCAGAATAACAGAAGGGGTTTAGTCGGTATAACAGAAGGGTTCTAGTCAGAATGACAAAAGAGTTCTAGTCAGAATGACAGAAGGGTTCTAGTCAGAATGACAGAAGGGTTTTAGTTGGTATAACAGAAGGGTTCTAGTCAGAATAACTGAAGGGTTCTAGTCAGAATAACAGAAGGGATCTAGTCAGAACAAGAGAAGGGGTTTAGTCGGTATAACAGAAGGGTTCTAGTCAGAATAACAGAAGGGTTCTAGTCAGAATGACAGAAGGGTTCTAGTCAGAATGACAGAAGGGTTTTAGTCAGTATAACAGAAGGGTTCTAGTCAGAATAACTGAAGGGTTCTAGTCAGAATAACAGAAGGGTTCTAGTCAGAACAAGAGAAGGGGTTTAGTCGGTATAACAGAAGGGTTCTAGTCAGAATAACAGAAGGGTTCTAGTCAGAAGAACAGAAGGGTTTAGTCGGTATAACAGAAGGGTTCTAGTCAGAATGACAGGAGGGTTTTAGTCGGTATAACAGAAGGGTTCTAGTCATAATAACTGAAGGGTTCTAGTCAGAATAACATAAGGGTTCTAGTCAGAACAAGAGAAGGGGTTTAGTCAGTATAACAGAAGGGTTCTAGTCAGAATAACAGAAGGGTTTAGTCGGTATAACAGAAGGGTTCTAGTCAGAATGACAGAAGGGTTCTAGTCAGAATAACAGAAGGGTTCTAGTCAGAATGACAGAAGGGTTCTAGTCAGAATGACAGAAGGGTTTTAGTCGGTATAACAGAAGGGTTCTAGTCAGAATAACTGAAGGGTTCTAGTCAGAATAACAGAAGGGATCTAGTCAGAACAAGAGAAGGGTTTAGTCGGTATAACAGAAGGGTTCTAGTCAGAATAACAGAAGGGTTCTAGTCAGAATGACAGAAGGGTTCTAGTCAGAATGACAGAAGGGTTTTAGTCAGTATAACAGAAGGGTTCTAGTCAGAATAACTGAAGGGTTCTAGTCAGAATAACAGAAGGGTTCTAGTCAGAACAAGAGAAGGGGTTTAGTCGGTATAACAGAAGGGTTCTAGTCAGAATAACAGAAGGGTTCTAGTCAGAAGAACAGAAGGGGTTTAGTCGGTATAACAGAAGGGTTCTAGTCAGAATGACAGGAGGGTTTTAGTCGGTATAACAGAAGGGTTCTAGTCATAATAACTGAAGGGTTCTAGTCAGAATAACATAAGGGTTCTAGTCAGAACAAGAGAAGGGGTTTAGTCGGTATAACAGAAGGGTTCTAGTCAGAATAACAGAAGGGGTTTAGTCGGTATAACAGAAGGGTTCTAGTCAGAATGAGAGAAGGGTTCTAGTCAGAATAACAGAAGGGTTCTAGTCAGAATGACAGAAGGGTTCTAGTCAGAATGACAGAAGGGTTTTAGTCGGTATAACAGAAGGGTTCTAGTCAGAATAACTGAAGGGTTCTAGTCAGAATAACAGAAGGGTTCTAGTCAGAACAAGAGAAGGGGTTTAGTCGGTATAACAGAAGGGTTCTAGTCAGAATAACAGAAGGGTTCTAGTCAGAAGAACAGAAGGGGTTTAGTCGGTATAACAGAAGGGTTCTAGTCAGAATAACAGAAGGGTTCTAATCAGAAGAACAGAAGGGGTTTAGTCGGTATAACAGAAGGGTTCTAGTCAGAACAGGAGGGGTTCTAATCAGAATAACAGAAGGGTTCTACTCAGAATAACAGAAGGGTTCTAGTCAGAATAACAGAAGGGGTTTAGTCGGTATAACAGAAGGGTTCTAGTCAGAACAAGAGAAGGGGTTTAGTCGGTATAACAGAAGGGTTCTAGTCAGAATAACAGAAGGGTTCTAGTCAGAACAAGAGAAGGGGTTTAGTTGGTATAACAGAAGGGTTCTAGTCAGAATAACAGAAGGGTTCTAGTCAGAACAAGAGAAGGGGTTTAGTCGGTATAACAGAAGGGTTCTAGTCAGAATAACTGAAGGGTTCTAGTCAGAATAACAGAAGGGATCTAGTCAGAACAAGAGAAGGGGTTTAGTCGGTATAACAGAAGGGTTCTAGTCAGAATAACAGAAGGGTTCTAGTCAGAATGACAGAAGGGTTCTAGTCAGAATGACAGAAGGGTTTTAGTCAGTATAACAGAAGGGTTCTAGTCAGAATAACTGAAGGGTTCTAGTCAGAATAACAGAAGGGTTCTAGTCAGAACAAGAGAAGGGGTTTAGTCGGTATAACAGAAGGGTTCTAGTCAGAATAACAGAAGGGTTCTAGTCAGAAGAACAGAAGGGGTTTAGTCGGTATAACAGAAGGGTTCTAGTCAGAATGACAGGAGGGTTTTAGTCGGTATAACAGAAGGGTTCTAGTCAGAATAACAGAAGGGGTTTAGTCGGTATAACAGAAGGGTTCTAGTCAGAATGACAGAAGGGTTAAAATCAGAATAACAGAAGGGTTCTAGTCAGAATGACAGAAGGGTTCTAGTCAGAATGACAGAAGGGTTTTAGTCGGTATAACAGAAGGGTTCTAGTCAGAATAACTGAAGGGTTCTAGTCAGAATAACAGAAGGGATCTAGTCAGAACAAGAGAAGGGGTTTAGTCGGTATAACAGAAGGGTTCTAGTCAGAATAACAGAAGGGTTCTAGTCAGAATGACAGAAGGGTTCTAGTCAGAATGACAGAAGGGTTTTAGTCAGTATAACAGAAGGGTTCTAGTCAGAATAACTGAAGGGTTCTAGTCAGAATAACAGAAGGGTTCTAGTCAGAACAAGAGAAGGGGTTTAGTCGGTATAACAGAAGGGTTCTAGTCAGAATAACAGAAGGGTTCTAGTCAGAAGAACAGAAGGGGTTTAGTCGGTATAACAGAAGGGTTCTAGTCAGAATGACAGGAATGACAGGGTTTTAGTCGGTATAACAGAAGGGTTCTAGTCATAATAACTGAAGGGTTCTAGTCAGAATAACATAAGGGTTCTAGTCAGAACAAGAGAAGGGGTTTAGTCAGTATAACAGAAGGGTTCTAGTCAGAATGACAGAAGGGTTTTAGTCAGTATAACAGAAGGGTTCTAGTCAGAATGACAGAAGGGTTCTAGTCAGAATAACAGAAGGGTTCTAGTCAGAATGACAGAAGGGTTCTAGTCAGAATGACAGAAGGGTTTTAGTCGGTATAACAGAAGGGTTCTAGTCAGAATAACTGAAGGGTTCTAGTCAGAATAACAGAAGGGTTCTAGTCAGAACAAGAGAAGGGGTTTAGTCGGTATAACAGAAGGGTTCTAGTCAGAATAACAGAAGGGTTCTAGTCAGAAGAACAGAAGGGGTTTAGTCGGTATAACAGAAGGGTTCTAGTCAGAATAACAGAAGGGTTCTAATCAGAAGAACAGAAGGGGTTTAGTCGGTATAACAGAAGGGTTCTAGTCAGAACAGGAGGGGTTCTAATCAGAATAACAGAAGGGTTCTACTCAGAATAACAGAAGGGTTCTAGTCAGAATAACAGAAGGGTTCTAGTCAGAACAGGAGGGGTTCTAGTCACAACAAGAGAAGGGGTTTAGTCGGTATAACATAAGGGTTCTAGTCAGAATAACAGAAGGGTTCTAGTCAGAATAACAGAAGGGGTTTAGTCGGTATAACAGAAGGGTTCTAGTCAGAATAACTAAAGGGTTCTAGTCAGAATAACAGAAGGGTTCTAGTCAGAACAGGAGGGGTTCTAATCAGAATAACAGAAGGGTTCTAGTCAGAATAACAGAAGGTTTCTAGTCAGAATAACAGAAGGGTTCTAGTCAGAACAGGAGGAGTTCTAGTCAGAATAACAGAAGGGTTCTAGTCAGAATAACAGAAGGGTTCTAGTCAGAATAAGAGAAGGGTTCTAGTCAGAATAACAGAAGGGTTCTAGTCAGAATAACAGAAGGGTTCTAGTCAGAACAGGAGGGGTTCTAGTCAGAATAACAGAAGGGTTCTAGTCAGAACAGGAGGAGTCCTAGTCAGAATAACAGAAGGGTTCTAGTCAGAATGACAGAAGGGTTCCAGTCAGACTAACAGAAGGCTTCTAGTCCAAATAACAGAAGGGTTCTAGTCAGAATAACAGAAGGGTTCTAGTCAGAACAGGAGGAGTTCTAGTCAGAATAACAGAAGGGTTCTAGTCAGAATAACAGAAGGGTTCTAGTCAGAATAAGAGAAGGGTTCTAGTCAGAATAACAGAAGGGTTCTAGTCAGAATAACAGAAGGGTTCTAGTCAGAAGAACAGAAGGGGTTTAGTCGGTATAACAGAAGGGTTCTAGTCAGAATGACAGAAGGGTTTTTGTCGGTATAACAGAAGGGTTCTAGTCAGAATAACAGAAGGGGTTTAGTCAGTATAACAGAAGGGTTCTAGTCAGAACAGAAGATAACAGAAGGGTTTTAGTCGGTATAACAGAAGGGTTCTAGTCAGAATAACTGAAGGGTTCTAGTCAGAATAACAGAAGGGTTCTAGTCAGAACAAGAGAAGGGGTTTAGTCGGTATAACAGAAGGGTTCTAGTCAGAATAACAGAAGGGTTCTAGTCAGAATAACAGAAGGGGTTTAGTCGGTATAACAGAAGGGTTCTAGTCAGAATGACAGAAGGGTTCTAGTCAGAATAACAGAAGGGTTCTAGTCAGAATAACAGAAGGGTCTAGTCAGTATAACAGAAGGGTTCTAGTCAGAATAACAGAAGGGTTCTAGTCAGAATAACAGAAGGGTTCTAGTCAGAATAGGACAGAAGGGTTCTAGTCAGAATTCTAGAGAATGAACAGAAGGGTTCAGAAGGGTTCTAGTCAGAATGACAGAAGGGTTTTAGTCAGTATAACAGAAGGGTTTTAGTCAGAATAACTGAAGGGTTCTAGTCAGAATAACAGAAGGGTTCTAGTCAGAACAAGAGAAGGAGTTTAGTCAGTATAACAGAAGGGTTCTAAGGGTTCTAGTCAGAATAACAGAAGGGTTCTAGTCAGAACAAGAGAAGGGTTTAGTTGGTTTTATAACAGAAGGGTTCTAGTCAGAATAACAGAAGGCTTCTAGTCAGAATAACAGAGAGAAGGGGTTCTAGTCAGAATAACAGAAGGGTTCTAGTCAGAATAACAGAAGGGTTCTAGTCAGAACAAGAGAAGGGGTTTAATAACAGAAGGGTTCTAGTCAGAATAACAGAAGGGTTCTAGTCAGAATAACAGAAGGGGTTCTAGTCAGAATAACAGAAGGGTTCTAGTCAGAATGACAGAAGGGTTTAGTCAGAATAACAGAAGGGTTCTAGTCAGAATAACAGAAGGGTTTAGTCTAGTAGAAGAACAGAAGGGTTTTAGTCAGAATAACAGAAGGGTTCTAGTCAGAATGACAGAAGGGTTCTAGTCAGAATGACAGAAGGGTTTTAGTCAGAATAACAGAAGGGTTCTAGTCAGAATAACAGAAGGGTTCTAGTCAGAATAACAGAAGGGTTCTAGTCAGAATAACAGAACTAAGAGAAGGGTTACAGAAACAGGGTTCTAGTCAGAATAACAGAAGGGTTCTAGTCAGAATAACAGAAGGGTTCTAGTCAGAATAACAGAAGGGTTCTAGTCAGAATGACAGAAGGGTTTTAGTCAGAATAACAGAAGGCTTCTAGTCAAAATAACAGAAGGGTTCTAGTCAGAATAACAGAAGGGTTCTAGTCACAACAAGAGAAGGGGTTTAGTCGGTATAACAGAAGGGTTCTAGTCAGAATAACAGAAGGGTTCTAGTCAGAATAACAGAAGGGGTTTAGTCGGTATAACAGAAGGGTTCTAGTCAGAATAACAGAAGGGTTCTAGTCAGAATAAGAACAGAAGGGTTCTAGTCAGAATAACAGAAGGGTTCTAGTCAGAACAGGAGGGGTTCTAACAGAATAACAGAAGGGTTCTAGTCAGAATAACAGAAGGGTTCTAGTCAGAATAACAGAAGGGTTCTAGTCAGAAGGGTTCAGGAATAAGGAAGGGTTCTAGTCACAGAAGGGTTTAGTCGGTATAACATAAGGGTTCTAGTCAGAATAACAGAAGGGTTCTAGTCAGAATAACAGAAGGGTTCTAGTCAGAATAACAGAAGGGTTCAGAAGGGTTCTAGTCAGAATTTAGTCTAAACAGAATAGAAGAAGGTTCTAGTCAGAAAAACAGAAGGGTTCTAGTCAGAATAACTGAAGGGTTCTAGTCAGAATAACAGAAGGGTTCAGTCAAATAACAGAAGGGTTCTAGTCAGAATAACAGAAGGGTTCTAGTCAGAATAACAGAAGGGTTCTAGTCAGAATAACAGAAGGGTTCTAGTTCTAGTCAGAATTCTAAAAGAAGGGTTCTAGTCAGAATAACAGAAGGGTTCTAACAGTCAGAATAACAGAAGGGTTCTAGTCAGAATAACAGAAGGGTTCTAGTCAGAATAACAGAAGGGTTCTAGTCAGAATAACAGAAGGGTTCTAGTCAGAATAACAGAAGGGTTCTAGTCAGAATAACAGAAGGGTCTACTCAGAATAACAGAAGGGTTCGAGTCAGAAATTCAGAACCGTTTTAGTCAGAAAAACAGAAGGGTTTTAGTCAGAATAAAATAATGATTTTAGGCAGAATAACAGAAGTGGTGTAGTAAGAATAAAATGAAGGTTTTAGTCAGAATACAGAAAGATTTTAGACAGAATAAAATAGTGATTTTAGTCAGAATAAGAGAACGGTTCTAGCAAGAATAAAGTAATGATTTTAGTCAGAATAACAGAAGGGTTCTAGTCTAGCAGAATAACAGAAGGGTTCTAAAGAATAAGAAGGGTTATTTTGTCAGAATAACAGAAGGGTTCTAAGGGTTCTAGTCAAAATAACAGAAAGGTTCTAGTCAGAATAGCATAAGCGCTTCAGTCAGAATAACAGGGGTTTAGTCAGAATAACTGAAGGGTTCTAGTCAGAATAACAGAGGGTTCTAGTCAGAAGAACAGAAGGGTTCTAGTCAGAATAACAGAAGGGTTCTAATCAGAATAACAGAAGGGTTCTAGTCAGAACAGGAGGGGTTCTAGTCAGAATAACAGGTTTCTAGTCAGAACAGGAGGGGTTAATAAATGATATTTAATCAGAGAGGTTGTTAATAGCCTGTGTCTCCGTCGGCCCTCAGAGAGAGTTTCCATTGTACCCCACGTCCAGCCCAGGCTGGGCCGGTGCAGGTGTTGGACATGCTTTGCTGATCAAAATCCTGGGGCAGCCAGAGGCTTTGAGTGTGTTTGACGTCCCCCAGCGCCCTGCCCCTGTTCCTCCCCTGCTCCTGCAGCCTCCGTCTCCCCGACCCCCTTATGGGATCCGACAGGCGGAAAAATAATGAATAACACCTCAACCCGGTTCTGACCTGGCTCCAATTCACACACTTCACGGGAGGCGTGATAATACACTCCGCGGGAGGCGTGATAATACACTCCGCGGGAGGCGTAAATGAACCACTTAATTGAACCTCACAGGATCAAATAATACTAAAGTACTCAGTAGCTAACTCTAACCCCCCCAGGAACTAACTCTAACCTTAACTAACCATAACCCGACCATTGTATACCACCCCCTCAGGAACTACCCCTCCCTAACCCATCCATCCTGCGGACACAAACTACCACATATAGATGTGTTCCTCTTCCTGCCTCTTTTAACTTTCACTTTAGTTTTTTCATCATATTGTAAGAAATAGATGTCTTGTTGCTTTATACTGTTTTTGTACTGTGTTTATTTACTATACAACTGTATTGTTGCTTAATACTGTATTTCTTCTGTTTATACTTTACTATACAACTGTATTGTTGCTTAATACTGTATTTATACTGTATGTCTTTACTGCACAACACAGTAAAGGATGATTCTAAAAATCATATTATTTCCTTTGTGGAGTCACTTATATTTTCATTTTATGTTCAATAGTAAAATAACTTTATTTTATTTCACCTTTTTTTAACCAGGTAGGCCAGTTGAGAACAAGTTCTCATTTGCAACTGTGATCTGGCCAAGATATCGCTAAGCATCCCGACACAAACAACAACACAGAGTTACACATGGAATAAACAAACATACAGTCAATAACACAATAGAAAAAGTACAGTGTGTGCAAATGAGGTAAGATAAGGGAGGTAAGGCAATAAATAGGCCGTAGTGGCGAAATAATTACAATATAGCAGTTAAACACTGGAGTGATAGATGTGCAGATGGCCATTTCTATTTAAACAATAACCAACTTTTTTTAGGTTTAAGATCTTTGTTGAAGTTGTTTTCATTCCATAATTACCATCTCCTACTGCTAAAGCTCCCTCTCCTTGTGAACGGTGATGGACCTCTATTCACACAGTCCTGTATTCACAGATGATTCCTGGAGAATTTACTTTAATTATTACGACTAGTCCTGTACTCATACCATAGATGATTCCTAGAGAAATGACTTTAATTATACCTTCCTTTCTCTGGTTTGTCTTTCACATTGGAAGCTCCATCACATTCTCTCTCTCAACATGTCAGGTCTTGTCTGACGGCAGAGAGACTGACAGGACCAGAGAGCGTGTGCGTGTGTGTGTGTGTGTGTGTGTGTGTGTGTGTGTGTGTGTGTGTGTGTGTGTGTGTGTGTGTGTGTGTGTGTGTGTGTGTGTGTGTGTGTGTGTGTGTGTGTGTGTGTGTGTGTGTGTGTGTGTGTGTGTGTGTGTGTGTGTGTGTGTGTGTGTGTGTGTGTGTGTGTGTGTGTGTGTGTGTGTGTGTGTGTGTGTGTGGATGTCATAAGGTGAATGCACCAATTTGTAAGTCGCTCTGGATAAGAGCGTCTGCTAAATGACTTAAATGTAAATGTAAAATGTGTGTGTGTGTGTGTGTGTGTGTGCGTGCGCGCGTGCGTGCGTGTGTGTGTGTGTGTGTGTGTGTGTGTGTGTGTGTGTGTGTGTGTGTGTGTGTGTGTGTGTGTGTGTGTGTGTGTGTGTGTGTGTGTGTGTGTGTGTGTGTGTGTGTGTGTGTGTGTGTGTGTGTGTGTGTGTGTGTGTGTGTGCTGAACATCACTCTCTCCATTCTGGAGTTCCCCTGTTTGGGTCTCTCTCGCTTGCTCTGAGACCTTAAAATAGATCTTTCTCATGCTCTGTAACGGCCACAGATTTTGTGGAAGTTTTGTATTCATCCTATTAGTATTCCTAGTATCAGCAGTATTATTAATCATAGTATTCGGCATGGTAGTAAACCTAGTATTAATCCTAGCATTATTAGCGGTATTAATCCTAGTATCAGCAGCAGTATTAATCCTAGCATCGGTAGTGCTATTAAGTTAGTTGTAGCTATTAGTTGTAGTATTGATCCTAGTATCAGCGGTAGTAGTAATCATGGTATTAATCCTGGTATCAGTAGTAGTAGTAATAATGGTATTAATCCTGGTATCAGTAGTAGTATAAATCCTAGTATTTGCGGTAGTATTAATCCTAGTACCAGTAGTAGTTTTAATCCTAGTATCCATAGTAGTATTAATCCTGGTATCAGCAGTGGTATTAACCCTAGTATTAGTGGTAGTATTAATCATAGTATCAGCAGGAGTATTAATCCTAGTGCCAACGGTAGTATTAATCCTAGTGTTAGTAGTTGTATTAGTCCTAGCATCAGTAGCAGTATTAATCGTGGTATCAATAGTAGTATTAATCCTAGTATTAGTAGTGGTATTACTCCTAGTATTAATCCTAGTATTAATCCTGGTATCGGTAGTGTTTTAATCCTAGCATCGGTAGTAGTATTAATCCTAGTATCAGTAGTAGTATTAATCCTAGTATCAGTAGTAGTATTAATCCTGGTATCGGCAGTAGCATTAATCCTAGTATTAATCCTAGTATCAGTAGTAGTATTAATCCTATTATTAATCCTAGTATTGGTAGTGGTATTAATCATAGTATCAGTAGTAGTATTAATCCTAGTATCAGTAGAAGTATTACATCTAGTATTGGTAGGAGTATTAATCCTGGTATTAATCATAGTATCGGTAGTTGTATTGATCCTGGTACCTGTGGTGGTATCAATCATAGTATCAGTAGTAGTAGTAATCCAGGTACCGGTAGTTGTATTAATCCTAGTATTAATCCTGGGATCAGTAGAAGTAGCAATCCCAG